>NW_010534279.1:21092-26661 GCF_000687285.1 Phaethon lepturus | reverse complement strand
CTAACAAGTGATTGCTGCATTTGTGAATAGCATGAGGTTGGGTTTTTTTAGGTTGTTGTTTCTGGAACTTGTTGCAGTTTCTTGCACTCCTCTCACTTGCTCTATCACCAAGTAATTTCCTAAGTCCTCTTTCCTCAGTGCTATTGTTAATTGTTTAGAACAGCATTCATAAAAGCCCTCCTTGTATCATATACCCCGTGGTAAAAGTGATTAAGGTGCTAAAAGTGATTAAGGTGCCACTGTATGAATCCTGCATGTGAATACATACATGCACACACAAAGGACAGTACAAGTCCTGCAATGACTGTTGTCTGAGATCCTGATATAGGTACAGGATGATGTTGTAGCTTCAGTGAAATCATTGTATGGGGAAGGAATGAATGAGAAAGCATAAGGAGACCTGCTCACAGGGCTTGGGCAATAAATTTGCTTTATTTCTTGCAGATCAAGACTGTGATGTTTGACAAAACTGGGACCATCACCTGTGGAGTTCCTAAAGTCATGAGGGTGCTTTTGCTGGGAGACACAGCTGTGCTCTCTCTGAAGAAGGTACTGGCGGTGGTTGGCACTGCGGAAGCCAGCAGTGAGCATCCTTTAGGAGTGGCAGTCACTAAATATTGCAAAGAGGTACTTCCTATTTCATCTAAGACCTGAAGGGATCTGTGCAAATGCAGCAATGTTTTATAAAATAAGCAAGTGACAGAGGGACAAGCCTGCCTGAAAAGTAATGGGCTGGAAAGCTGGTGGATTTTATGATTGTGTGTCTGTCTGAGTCTGGAGAATACCGGAAGGCGTATTCTAAGCTTTTCTTTTCTGGTAATGCTGCAGAGCTCTAAAGCAAGATCTTATAAAGTTTTTCCTGAACTATTGGGAAAACAAAGATTGTGGAATACGTGCAGGAGGAATGCTTATGCTTAAAATAGCATTGTGAAGCAAACGTGTGTGGTGACATTTCATATGTTACCTGACTGTAGTCATGTCTATTAGTCACTTGCTTATCATCTTGCTTTAAAACCTGAATATCAAACTGTGATATTTGTGAATTTCACAAATGAATTAATAGATTAGTTGAGTTTTTGCAAATTTTGCAAATCCTCAAAGGTCATTTATATATTTCATGTGTTCCTCAAAAGTTTCAGGAAGAATGAAAGCACAGTAACCAAAATGCAAAGCCTGGTTTAAATAAATAATTTCTTTCTGCTAAGACAAGTCATTAATTGATTTATGGAAAAATTCATTGGCAAGAATATATCAAACTGATTTGTGACAGATCTTTCAGTGGTAAAATTTAGAAGTTAACATATAAATTTGGAAAGAAAAAGAGAGCATGGGTAATGATTCAGTTGCCTTTCTTGTATTTCATGTTTTCTGTTTTCAAATTTGTCTCAGTTCCCTGACACTTCTGTAGGCGTCTCATGCACCAGTTATTACTGGATCATGGCTGATACGAATTGCAATCCTATACTGTTTTTCACTGTACTTTTGCATATATATAAAAGACCTAATCCCCCACAGCCAGTTGTCTGTGAGGTTAACTAGAAGTTGCATCTTATCAGAAGCTGTATGGCTTATTGTTATAGTATTTCTGTTTAGTTCCTAGTCTTGGCTGATGTCACGAAACACCAGTGTAACTAACTGCTTCGTTCTTGAACTACCAGGAAAAACTGTCCTTTATGGTTTGCTGGTGCTAGGGCTGAGACCTGGATGTGATCTGTATGGCTGCCCCTTTCTAGAAGTCTAAAACACAGCATGTCCAGAACATCCTTTTCTTTAGTTCTGCTCTACTGATACTCCATGTTGCTTTTCTGTCAGTCAGTCATTGTCAAGAGGAGGAATGAGGCCTCTTTTTGGCAGGAGTTATCGAATATTTGTACCCCATGTGGGCAGCACAGCCTGATGATGAACTCTCGTTATGTCTGCAGGAACTTGGCACTCAGAGCTTGGGATACTGCACTGACTTCCAGGCAGTCCCAGGCTGTGGCATCAGCTGCAAAGTCGGAGGTGTTGAGGCTGTCCTGGGCACAGCCGAGGAGGGTCTCGATGAGCTGGACGCTAACAGGAGCATGGAGAGCAGAGCTCCTCTGGGAGATAATGCACTGATCACGCTCGCCGAATCACATGGTATGACTGCCCCCAAAGTGACCGCCAGTCGCAGTGTGAGGGCTAATGAATCAACAGTGCCAACCACTGTAAAACAATCCTATCAGACTAGGAACAACAGAAAGGTGGAATTTATGGCAGGAGGAGGCAAAGAACATGAGGGACAAATATGTGCCTTAACAAAAAACAAAGCTTTTTTCCCTTACTCTTGATATCTCTGCAATTCAGAAACCTAAATAAGAATTTAGATGCTACAGTGATGGGTACTCAAAAAGTCCATACAATACACAGGTGATAAGACATACTCAGCAATGTCCCTTTTGGATAGAAGAATGGTCCAGCAGAGAGCAAAGTTTGCCAGTTAGAATTATCTTCCCATTTAGAGCAGTTACTTACCTTAGCAGTTATCTTACTGCTAATTTTTATATCCTACCCTTTAGTTCTATATTAACTTGGACCTTTTGTTTTCTGTTCGTACATCTCTCAAGGCACTTACTTAAAAAAAAAATCTATTCAGCAGATGCACAATAAAGTGTATTATATTTGCAAATCGAGTTTTGGTGCCTGATGTTTTTGATTAGGCCAATTTGTTTTTGTTTCAGGCTCTGTGGAAGCCACTTTCCTCTTTTGTAGTGTAGGAGAGAAAGAAAAAAGCCTTTTTTAAAGGCTTTTAAAGCCTTCCTTGAGAAGCTCATCAGTTCTCTTCAGAAGGCTGTGGCTCTCCTGACCTTTTCAAGAAAGCTGTTAGGAATTAAATAAAATAAGAAATTTAATCATCAGAACTGTGGCATTTGTGAATGGTTTTAATGTAATATTTTCTCACCTGCTTCATATGGCTCTTGTGGACTGAATTCATAATGAGGTGCTCTACATACTGTTACATTGTTTGTTAGAACAAAACTACTTTTTTTCTTACCAGAAATAGCCTTTATATTTGAAAGAAGTCATTAGTTGTGAGAACAAAGCAGCATGGCATTTATGAAATGTGCATTCTGCACTTATCCAGAAAAACAATGCCAACTGGCAAAGGCAAATACAGGCAAATACTTCCATTAAGTTCATGACGCAGTTCTGTGTCTAAACAGGCACAGATTGAGTCTTGAAGGAGGAAAGTTTTATGAGGCTGTCTTCAGGTAGTGCCTATGTCATGGCCAAACACAAATGCAGCAGCACTTCAGCACGACTAATTCTGTTTGTGTCTCGACTGTGATGACTGCCAGTCCAGAACACAAAAAAGAATATGAAAACCTCTTTGAATATCTTTCTATAGCTAATGCAGCCTGACATTGTCATCCTCAGACATTTCTGGCTTGTGTTCACTTGTTTGAGTTGCTCATTTTTCTTTTTGTCTGTGCACAAAGGTCCATCAGCTTCTCATACATACTCAGTGTTGATTGGAAATCGTGAGTGGATGCGACGCAATGGCTTGCATATAGCAAATGACGTAAATGATGCGATGACAGACCATGAAACAAAAGGACAGACTGCCATACTAGTGGCTATAGATGGTAACTGGAGTGACTTAATAAATATCAATTGATCCTACCAGGGAAAGGATAAAAACAAACTCTGGAGCAATTGATAAGTGGCTTAGTGTCAAGAAACTACTCATCTTTTACTGCAGAACTGCTTGTGAACTGCAAAGTATCAAGATGTTCTTAAAAGAAGCTTTGACCTCAGAACAGTGTTTATAAGATTTTGCTGGGTATTTTTTAATTTAAGTATTAATTTCTGAATCTCCTGTTGTCTAGGGCTGCTCTTCAGAAAAGCAGTGCCTGTGCAGTGCCATGTCCCATCCTGACCTTACATCACTTAAGGCCAACCTATTGCATCAATGATTTCAAAACATTTCATGAATAAACATGATGATCCATTAGATCATTCAAATATAATAGATTAGACTAAATGAGTTTTGCTGGAGGGGTTCTGTTCTGTGCTACACAGAAAGAGATCCCAGACAATACCTTAATATAAGAAGCTGCTGTAATGGTGATAGATTGCCAGTGCACCTCTGATCTTGAAATGGGGCCTTGGTGCTCCTACACAGCAATTTTCAGAGGCTTTTGCATGTCTCAGCCTGGGCTCCATCAGCAGTCCAGCAAAATCAAGTGCTCTTAACATGGAAATGAGGGCCCTGATGTACAGCTAGCATTCTGATTGCTGCTAGTGGTAGCAAATAGAGATACAGGGGTGAAAAACCTACTTAAGTAAATCCTTACTTTTGAAAGGTAACATGAAATGATAAACCAATGTGAGATTTTTGTAAGTCTTGTAAAGCAAACATGGATGCACCTTTTGAGTCAATGTGTTGGAAGACAGGTGCAACACTGCTGTATGAACATAATTATAATAGAGATCCAACCCTGAAAGATTAGGGGACATAAAACCAGATAGTCTATATGCTTCCTCCTGGAGGAGTAGCTTCAACATCTGACCTGGGCACAAATGCCAAAACTTTCTATGGCCCACTATCGTATTTGTCCATACCATAAAACCTAGAAGGCAGGCATATTTAAAAGCTACCCTCCTCTGCTCCTCTTCCTCCTGCTCCCTAAATATCAGAGGTGTTTGTTGTTCGATCTGAAACAGATAAATGAGAAAAGTGTGTGTGAGACCATAACTTAGAAAACCGTAGACAGTTGTTCAGGCTTATGAGTGTCAATATTGCTCAGAAGGTGTTATTTCACAAGCTGCCATGGTGTGATGGCAGGGAAGTCCTGTTCTCTTGCTGCCATTTTGCCTCCCACAGCTCTCTCTAACAGCAGATGTTTCTTTGTGCAGGCTTGTTGTGTGGAATGATTGCAATAGCAGACATGGTCAAACAGGAGGCAGCCCTTGCTGTGCACACACTGAAAAACATGGGAATAGATGTGGTGCTGATAACGGGGGACAACAGAAAAACTGCAAAAGCCATTGCTACTCAGGTATCCGCTTCTCTGCGTTTCAGAAAAATACATGATGAGGTTCTAAAACTCTGCTTACCCCAGTGAATTTGGAGTAGAAACACAGATTTTCCCTGGATATGTTAAATGAAGACTAACTTTTCTTGAATTGGACTGAAAATCAGGTCAGGTACAACAGGGTAGTAAAGGCAAGTGGCTGCATTAAGAACCCACTGAAGACAAGCAGTCAGTACTTCTCCAGAGGTACAGAGTTTCTTGCAGTAATTAGTCTGTTACTAACTGAAGCCTCCTGCTTTCCTTCACTGAAGGGCAGTTGCGTTTACTTAGTGACGAAAGAAAGTTCCTTGAAGATCCAGTCCTGTTCCCAATAAGGGAAGTGGGGATTTGTCATTATCTTTAATGGTAACATAGTAATAACAATAAGAATTATTGTTAAGAAGCATAGCAGTCTAAAAGAGGTTGGGTTTATATGAGATTTCCTTGATCTCAAACTATAAATGTTGCTCCAAAGGCAAAGCCAAATTTTCACTTTACCTTGCTGCATTTCCACCCTCTCCATCTTAATT
>NW_010534279.1:10476-21061 GCF_000687285.1 Phaethon lepturus | reverse complement strand
GATCTACTTCTAGTCTACTGTGTGCCACCTTGCTTTCCTAATGTGATCAGAGGAATGGAACACCTCTCCTGTGAAGACACACTGAGAGAGTTGGGATTGTTCAGCGTGGAGAAGAAAAGGCTCTGGGGAGACCTTATTGCAGCCTTCCAGTACCTGAAGAGGGTCTACAAGAAAGCTGGAGAGGGACATTTTACAAGGGCATGTAGTGATAGGACATGGGGTAATGGCTTTGAACAGAAAGAGGGTAGATGTAGATTAGATATAAGGAAGAAATTCTTCACTAGGAGAGTGGTGAGCCACCGGAACAGGTTGCCCAGAGAGGTTGTGGATGCCCTATTCCTGGCAGTGTTTAAGGTCAGGTTGGATGGGGCTCTGAGCAACCTGATTTAGTGGAAGGTGTCTCTGCCCATGGCAGGGGTGTTGGAACTAGAAGATCTTTAAGGTCCCTTCCAACCCAAACTATTCTTTGATTGTATGATATAAGATACCCCACCACACAGCTAACTCAGCCAGTACTGTGGTATGCATGTTCTTGTATGTTGTGAGGCCTGTTTTGTTTCTCAGTGTGATGCTTTAATCCTTCTTCGATTTTGATTCATGCTGTCTCTTTTGTGTTCAGTTGTGGTAAAGCACTTTCCCACCCCACCTTTCTTTGTTAAGAGAAGTCTTTCAGAAACAAGCTTTGATTTATGGTTCCAGGCACTCAGGTGAAGTTTTCAAACAAGCTTAGTCTGTGCCAACCTACATTTTCATTGAATTTTTGACACTTACTTTCCTTTCAATGGAAAAATGGTAAGCCAGTCCTAAAAACTTTTTTAAATGTTACTTTCTGAAAGGTTAAAAGAGAGCTTCTACCTTGTGTAGTGAAAAGCTGATCTCTACCTGGTGAGGCAGCCAAACCAGGTGCATTATCGCAGCCCTCTTCAGTATACCCACCTGTTTTTCAACTACAGCGCTGAAGCCATTGGTAGCAACACCATATTGGTTAAGATGTGGATGGGTACAAGCATTTAACCAGCCATCTACTTTATTTTCGTAGTTTTCCTGAGCCTTGCATATGGCATTTCTGTGTTTTCCCTAGTGTAACTGCCTGATCATACATGGTTCCTATGTTGCATTTCATGGAAACTTTTTTTGGTGCATCAAGCAGCATGATTAGCTGAAAACTCTTTTAACCATCAAACCTTTATTGCCAGGACAGTAGAACTTCAGCAGCCCTGTGGGGCATGATACTAAGGGCAGAGCATGGTTTGCCAGCATCTCTGCAGTAAAGATGGAGGGGACTGTAATCAGCCCCTTTCTTACACCAAAACATGTGTCTCCAGCTTTCTGTGTAGCTTGCAAGTGTTGCCTCCACCAGAACCAGTTTGATTGATCTTCCTTTGTTTCCCCTTCACGCAGAACAGCAAATGGCTTTTCCTTTCAGCATGAAGCATATCACCGAGTGTGTTTCTTTTTTTGTACATAGGTTGGGATCAAAAAAGTCTTTGCTGAGGTTCTTCCTTCTCACAAGGTTGCAAAGGTCCAGGAGCTCCAAAATGGGAGGAGGAAGGTTGCAATGGTTGGTGATGGAGTCAATGATTCCCCTGCACTAGCCAGGGCCGATGTTGGAATTGCAATTGGAACGGGCACCGATGTTGCCATTGAAGCCGCAGATGTTGTTCTTATTCGAGTGAGCACTACAGTTTTTACCTGTCCTCTTTTATCACTGACCCTCCTCTTTTTGGTTTGGTATTCTGAAGACTGCATGTGGAAACCTTTCAATGCTCTTCTGTCTTGCAGAATGACTTGCTGGATGTAGTTGCCAGTATTCACTTATCAAAGAGAACTGTTCGAAGAATACGAATAAATCTGATTCTTGCCTTAATTTATAATCTGCTTGGAATACCCATAGCAGCAGGTATGTGACTGCCAGAGCTCAGCTTGTTGAAGGTAGCAGCACAGTTGCATTCTCTGGTGCCTCTCACAGGATTTCCTGCTCAAGGAACCAAAGAGAGGTTCCTAGAGTATTTAAAACTTGGCAGAAGGACAAAATAAATACATTCTTTTATCTTTTCACATTGTAGAAAAAAATCTTTGTTCCCCAAATTTTTAACTATTAGGAATAAATTCTTATATGATGAAATTAAAACCATGCTCTTATTTCACATAGCAGTACTTGGGGATTAGTTTCTGTATATTCAAACCCGTCTCTAATCTGAGATACCATCCCATTTCTGCATGCTTCTTCTTTTATTCACCCTGAATCACACATTTTCTCTCCTACTACTTGCATTCTCTCTGCTTCTGTCAGACATCTTCTCATGCTCCAAACTCGTCTTTAAAACTTACTTCACGCATTCCTCTTTATGAGTAACTTCTCCCTCCTTTGCCTGGACTATTGCCTTGTCTTTCTGTTGCTTTGTTTCATGTGCAGAATAGCTGTAAGGGACAAATAGTCTTACCATGTGGCCACAGTCTTGTAGCTGAATTGGTGCAAAGGTCATCCCTTGCAAGGGAAGGGACATATTTAAAAATAAGTGAGTAAATACATATCAGTCTAGTTGTGTTTATGGAGGGTGTCAGCAAGTCATAGAACTGCTGATCTGTTCTATGATATGCAAGGGAGTGAAATGCCTGTCTTGGGACAGGTGGTTCTGGCTCATGTCCATATGGTTTTTTTGCTAGGTGTGTTCATGCCTGTTGGCCTCGTGCTTCAGCCTTGGATGGGATCAGCTGCAATGGCAGCTTCTTCTGTGTCTGTCATGCTGTCTTCCCTGCAACTGAAATGGCAAGTTGTCATATACTAATAAATTGGGGAATCGTAGGCAGCGCTGCTGCTGGGACTCAAGTGAGATGTTACTTTGGGCTTTGTATACCTAAAAGTACCTGACAGTCCTTTAGCTTGGTGTTGTTCTGTATAATCCTTGGCTCCAAGAGACAGGTATCTCTATAACACACCTGGGCTGAGACAGTACTGAGCATTCTTTATCTAGCAGCTAAAAGTGTGACTGGATGCCACCAGGGCACCTGTGTTGGCTATCTAGTTCAATACCAAGTGAGGTAATGGTCAGCAGTGGTTTTGCTGTGAATATCAAGTGAACAAATTATTCAAACAATAGTTGTCCATAACGTAGCAGTAGATGTTTTTTAAAAGATTTGTACCAGCTTTTCTTTTTTTGTCTATTTGATTTAGCCAGAGAGAAACAGAAGCAGTGTATTTATTCTTTTGCACCTTGCTACAGACAAAGTGTCTTGCTCTATTTTTTTGGAAGTAAATAAATTTCTGAGCTATAACAAGATTTTTCAAATTCTATTAATTTTTTTAAGTTACTTTTTTTTGGGTATCCTTTTTGTTTGCAGTTACAGTGGACCTGTTTTTAACAGCATTGTGAGCAAACATCTTTCAAAAATAAGACTTTTTATGGTGTCTGAAGTGAGTCCAAACCTTCACATATTTCTACTGTAGCTGGGGTCTTCTGTAGTGTATAGTACAGTATAGTATAAACTAGTACAGGAAATCTGTTGCTGCATCATGTTTCTGATCCTGCAAATGCTCAATGAGGCCACAATCTAGAATAAAAATTACGTACATGCTCACATCTGTTTGCAGAATCAGCCCTACCACTAGAGGGTTTTCATCCTAGACACTCCAAAGGATGAGAAATTTCTATAAAGGGATTCCTTTATTCTCCAATTCTTTTGATCTTGTGCTGATAACGTTAAGTATGGGACACCATTGTGGTGAGATATTGAGAAACCCCCAAAACATATTTGGCTTCAGACTTATAGAAGCTGCATTACAGTATACTCTGTAGGACAATACTCTTTCTTGAAGCTTTACATCAGCTGAACAGAACTTCAGATTCCAAAGAATGCAATAATACATATATGTGAAGAAGACCATGCATACTTGCCATTGCTGGGCTTTTTTTGACCTAAAATACATTGAATCAGAAAGTGACTTTTGGGTCATCAAATCCATTCCCCTGCAATTGTCTACTACAAACCCTTTCACAATTCAGCAAACTCATAATTTTTCTTAAAGAACTTCACTTTGAGAGTCCCTCTCTTTAACTATTGAAATGTCTTAATGCCATGTGACCAGTACTCTTAGCTATTAACATTGTGTCTGAAGTGCAGGTAATATTCAGGTTGTCAGAAGTTTCTGATTTGTTCTAATGCTGAAGACACTTCTACACATTGACCTCTTGGTACTAAACATCTTTTCTCTTTCTCTTAGGTATAAGAAGCCAGACACAGAAAGTTACGAAGCACAAGCTCAAGGCCACATGAAGCCACTTACTCCTTCCCAAATCAGTGTTCATATTGGAATGGATGATAGGAGGAGGGATTCATCCAGACCGGCTCCTTGGGATCAGATTAGCCAAGTGTCCCTCTCTTCCTTGACTTCAGACAAGCTGCCGAGACGTAGTGGTTTTGTGGAGGGGGAAGGGGACAAGTGGTCATTGCTCATGAATGGAGGAGATGAAGAACAGTACATCTGAAGCACTGTATTCTTAGTACAGGAGGAAACATTCCTCCTCACCAGTGATAGGAGGGACTGACTTATGTCATCACAAACTTCAAGGTTGTAAGTGAAGTCATTCCTTAAGCTCACAAAACAATTGCAACTCAACTTGATGTTGGATTGTGGATTTTTTTCAAGTCACCAGTTATTTCTGTGAATCTGTGGCTCTATAATGAACTGGCTCTTTTGCATACAGCAATTAGTGAAATAATGTAAAATTCTAATTTTCAGAGTCTAAAAGATTTTCTCTCTTCTGGACTGTTTTCTGGGCACCAAATTTCATACTTTTCACTCTTTCTAACTTTATTCTTTCAAGAGCACATGAAGCAGAAGTATTTCCAGAGGTGCCAAATATTAATTTCTGTGTCCAAGTGAAAATAGCCACAGCATAAGGAGCTCTGTGGTCGGAAGCTGTATTTTTACAGAGAGTTTGAACTAGTCACGTCACTGTGAGAGCACTTTGTATTTTGGATTCATATGCATCTCCTTGAACCAAAAATGCTTCGGTGTTTCACTGACTATAACTCTCTGAAAGGTCTATTTCAAAGATTTTCACTTGCTTTCAGGTATTTCATCCTTTTGATGCACATTTCTGTTACTAAACTCATTCTGTCATTCCCCCTGCTCTCCTAGATTTTCTCTTTTGCTCCATATGAGCTCTTTTTTCCCCTTTCTTTGCACAAGATATCTTCCATGAGTTGTTATTATGTTTACAGATATTGTTTGGGACAAACTCCTTTAAGTCACCAGGAACTTTTCCATTCTTGTTTAAGTCCACAAAGGCAGAGCAATCCCTGGTCCAAGTTAGAATATCATTTTCCTGTGGATACTTTGCAGGACCCCATGAAGCTCCTGACAGTTGGGCAGTCATCTGTCTCACCTCTGGCAGAGTCAAAAATTTATGCCAGTGTGAGCAAAGGTGGTATTTACCAAAGTGTGACTGAGAGCAGAACTAGCACTGGTGTGACTGCAGCATGGCTGAATGGAGTGAGTTTATTGCATAAGTTAACGCCAGCTTGCTGGTTGCTCAAAATGGAACCAAAAGTTTAAATGGTGAAGGTGGAAAAATGGCCTTAAAATGTGGGGCTTCTATTTGCTATCATATAAATAACCTTTTCTGATGAGAGAAGGACTTGAACTAAGAAGGTTTGTAAGAGCTTGAATTTTAATATAAATTTCTATTAATGTTTTCAGTTGGTTTTAATTTCCCTCTCTAGTTTAATGAGAAATCAAGGTGCTGAAGAACCTTTTTTTCACTTTAATGTCTTTACCAAAGCTTGCAGTAATTTTATCACTGTGAATGTCAAATTGATCCCTTAACAGTTTTTAGGGTCAGGACAGTAGGTATCAACGGCTTTGGTACTCTGAATCCGGTCCCGGGGTGCTGCATTGCTCAAGTGTGGGACTCCAAAGTAAGCAGACCAGAGTTTTACAGCCTAACCTAAAAAGTGAAAGAAGAGGAATTGCTATGCTAAAAACAATGTGAAATAATCACTTACTTTCATTGACTTAAATATACAGCTGTTTCCAACACGGGTTCAAATCCTGCTCCTCCTAATGTAAAAATGAAAAATAAGTCAGAGAGGAAAAGAATTGTGCTTGAAGCATTGGGCAGGTCTCTCTGTTCTCTCTTCCTCTTAGTATTATATTTGAGCTCTCCTTAGCAAATGTCAACAGAACTCTCTTAAATATAATTACAAATAAGTTTTAAAACTGCAAAATCTCTCTATATGTGTAGAGATTACGTTCACAGCACACACACTTTTCAAACATGCCACAGGTGCCTTTACATGTCCTCGTGGGGAAGATGGTCTACTGTTTCACTGGTTTATGTTTTCTTATCAGTGCTTACAGTAAAAATATTGTGTTTTTTTTTTAAAAAAAAAAACGAACAAGCAAATAACTTTGTGTCTTTGTTTTTCTTTTTTTGGAGGAGTACATAAAAAAATAAGAGCATAAGCGAGAATTGCAGGATACATATGCACAAGAAAGATTTTGTGACTGCTTTGTGACGTATTTCAGGCAGGATATATAGCAGGGAAAAAGGGGACAGTGTGGTATTGCATACTGAGGCAGGTGCAGTTGCAAGCTTGTTGAAGGGTGGAATTAGGATTCAAAATCGTCTTGAGAAATTGGACAGAACTGACAAACTCTGCAAACAGGACAGAGAGGAATTAAAGGTCAACTTGGCAGAAAAAGGTTGGGTAGTTGGCTGGCATTCGTTTCGTGACCCGTTCTAACAACATAGTGATGCTGCAAAATGAACAGAAACATTGAGATGTATAAGGACTGTATTATCCATATGACATAAAATACCTCTTTCCATTCAGCTCTGGAGAGGCATCCGCTGAAGTTTCAGGTCTAGTTCTATATGACATACTTGTTAGGAAAAAACAGAGACAGTTCAGAGAAAAGCAACGAGATTTAACAGAAATCTAGAAAACATGAGAACATAAGTACATGAGAATGAGAAATACAAGAAGATCGAAGGAGTTTGAGTAGGTTTGCCTACAGAATACTCAAAGGAAACACAAATCTCCAAACACAAAGAAAACAATTTATTCCTTTCATCTTTTCAGTGTCTTTTATGTTCGTGGTGACTAGAACAAGAAATAATAGGCTTACTGAATCAAAGAAGATTTAGATTAGTCACTAGGGAGGAACTGTGTAACAGGAAAGATTGTGGAGCACTGGGAGAGATCACTGAGGGGGCTCTTTGGACGTGCATGGCAATCAATCAGGCACATATCTGATGACAATGTGTTAGCCAGAGATGAGTCCTGCCTTGGGGCAGGCGACTGCCCTGGACAGTCTCCTGACTTTCTCTCCAGATGGGCTTTCTCTTATTTCTGTGAACATAACATGAACTGGAAAATCATTGGAGTGGAGGACTGATCACAATATCCTGCTCTCCAGAGGTGCCAAAGGACTGGAAGAAAGATCGGCTTTGACTTAATAACCTGAACTGAACTGTAAAAATACGTTAAGGTTTCCTAACTAATTTGCGTAATGTCTTAGACTGTAAACTGCCATGAAACTTGCATAAATGCCTATAAGAAAGTTAGAATAGCTACACATAGTCAAGAAAAAGAAATAAAAGTGCTAGTCCTGACACTTGTGATCATGTGCTCTTGTTAAACTTGAGCTGACTCACTGGAGGGGCGTATGAAATAGAGGAGAGCATCTGCATTTCTGCATAATATAATTATGAGCTTTCTTTGTCTTCACCATGACCACCTGCCTGCAGAGCCCCTGGCGGAGCGAGGTGCTGGCCTGTGACTGCTGCTCCTCTGCGCTATGAGCCAGGTCCAGTAAAAGGGCTGGAGGAAGGTGCCCGAGAGGATGGGCTTTTGGGGTAATCCCTAAACTCAATGCCCCGGCCACATGCTTCTCCCCTTTCCCAGGACTGAGTATTTTGATGGATTAGACAGTGTGGAGGAGCTTTTCAAATCCCAGTTTTGGTCTTAGGTGTCTACATTCTGCATGTTCTCCTGGCGTGACTCAGTTACTGCCTATCTGACCCTAAATGTTGATATATCTGATGATTTACGTGGGATGTCTAGTTATTTTGCCCTGGGAAATATTTGTGAGTCTGTTCCTGTAACTTTTTTTTTTTTTTAAATGAACACAGAAGACATCTAATGAATCAGATCTTTTACTTGGGCTTTCATGTTATTTTTAGTGCAGTAGTCCAGGAACAGTGTTTCCTGTGAAGTTTTTCAACTATTTTCCTTCTCATGCTATAGTTTTGCCATAAAAGATTTTTGGTGCCCTCAGTTCACAGGAAACAAATTATTCCATTTCATTTCCTCCTCCCTTCCCCCCATTTCAAGCAAATCAACTGCCTGATTTCTATCCAAGCTGATTACAACCTTTCTCTCACTAAATATTCTTCCAAGGATTGTATTTTCTCTAAATGCACTTTGTGTGAAGAAAACAAATGAGTAGGTGGTGAAATTATACAAAGGTGTGCAGGGATGGGAAATCAGATAACACGGAGATGTCGGATTTAATGTCCTCTACTAAAGTGCCAACAGCAAGCGTGTTGGTTTGCAGTGGGAAATCGTTTGAGAGTCACAACAAAACAAGAAGCGGTGAAGCGCAAAGCATCCTGCTCACATGTGAGTCTCAGACAGGCACAAAGATGGGAGGAGGCAGATTAATTCCTCTCCTTCTCTCAAGTTAAAAGCACCCAAGCTTTGCAGGCAAGCATGGCCCCTCCACAGGCTCTCTGTGCAATGATCTGATTTTCACGATTTGTTTATCTTCGTGCATAGAAGGATGATTTCTGAAGTTTCCCCTTGTGCTGCAGGTGAAGGGAAGGGATGCCGCAGGAGATGTGTTTGTTTCCCACTTGGGCATTCAGCTGCCCCAGGTGGAGGTAAGTCCCCTGGGAGACTTTTGCTGGTCAGTGCTGTGGTCCAGCTTGTGGGGCTTCAGTGCGAGGTTCAGGTCGGGGGGCTGTGGGCCTGGCAGCGAGCACCTCGCCTCGTGGGGGACCACGAGATGTCACTGCAGGTCCAGCCCAAGCCGGAGAATCCCCTTAATCTGTAAAGCACCTGAAGGTCCAATACATTCACTGCTGGTTAGCAGCGAGGAAAGAAAATGCAAAGGGGGCAGTTTAAGTCAAATAATATAGTATCTCTCAAATTTTTGGGCTGACTTGATATTATATAGCCCAGGAACAGATTTGAGGCTAGCCTTTATTTGCCTTGAGCTCTGAATTGCTACTTACTTTGTGCTATTTGATACTTAAGTAAATCCTGAGCTCCACATACGCTGTCTGTTGAAATTATGGTTAGTTTTCTTTTTCCTTTGACAAGCTGAGATTCAAGACACAAAGCAACACTGCAGGAAGGAAAAGCATGGTGCGGGCGCCCTCAGAACAAACCTGCACCTTGCGATGGGAGATTAAACTCCCCAGGCAGCTGAGGGTGCAAGACTGCTTGTTTGGTCAGTTTTTGTTTTTAGCAGACTCTTAAATTAGGGGAAGTCACTGTGTAGACCCATCATAAGGCTCCAGGAATGTGTTTCTGTTCAGGGGAGCACTGAAGCACAAGTGTAAATCCTTTTGGAGTCAATGAAGATAAGGCGCATGCTCAGCGCTCCTCTGAACTACATCTGCATGTGTCTCATGATAGATATAAAAAAAAATTTTAGGCATAAATCTGAATATTTGAGGCCTCCAAACACTTAGGGAGCTACCCAAAATCCATACAACTATTTTTAAAATGAAGAAATAGACTGCATTTGAAAGAAGTTCCCCAAACTGTTTTTGCTCCACTGCCACCCCGTTTTAAGATTGACACAGTGCACGGCTTTTGTAAAAAGCAGCAGTGCTGCTGTCGCGAAGGACTGTAGCTCTGTATTATTATTATTTAAATCCCTGTAACCCTGCTCGCCTTCAGCCCCTGGTGGGTGAGGAGCTCCCAGGTGCTACCAGCTGCTGAAGAGGAAGAGGAGCAGTCCCCAGGCAACGCAGGGCCTTGGGGCACCCATCAGGTGAAGCTTGCGAAAGGTCCTTTCGGGGATACACAAGGTCAATGGCATCACCCAAGCCACTACTTTGGTTGAGGATGGTTTGTGGCAGTTTTGCTTAAAGTAAATCACTTTAAAATTAGCATTTATCTCTCTGCTGCTTTTATTTTTTTAGACATTTCTGTTGTTTGGGAACACCTGGTTGAGTGTCCATGTCTCTTGAGCTCTTCACCCTCTCTCCTATCCTCACGGCATTAGGGTGAGGGCTGGAGTGGCACCCTGGGATGGGTGGCAGGAGGAGGGAGCAGTCTCCTCTGGCCAGACACAAGGGGACTGCACAGCAAACCTGGTACTTCCCAGCTGTCCTGCAGCTCCACAGCCTTTCTCCTTGCCCGGCTGGCAGCAGGGAGCAGGGGGGGCCCGATGTGCAACTCGCACAACGTGGCGCGGGCTGGCGCGAGGACCGAGGAAGAACGGCCACCATGTGCTGATTTTAACTGCATTTGGTGAGGGGCCTGCTCCTCCACGCTCGAGCCTGCGGATTTACTCAGGCCCCATGTGGGACCCGGCGTGGTCCTGCCGCGGGGGCGTGAGCCG
>NW_010534279.1:3169-10445 GCF_000687285.1 Phaethon lepturus | reverse complement strand
CAGCCCCCCTGCCGGCAAAGGCTGGGGGGCAGCCCCGCGGTGTGGGGGGCACTGGGCACCAGGGAGTTGGCTGTGGTCCTCTTGTGTGCGCTCGTTTTCAGTTTTTAGTGCTGGCTCTTAAATTCCCTGCGTGTCAGCGGGCCGGTTTACGGGGCTGAAGCAGGGGACACAGCTAAGGGTCTCGGCCGGGGAGGGCAGAGGACGCCTGAGCTTGCCGTGAAGGTCGGGTGTAGCTGTTTTCATGTACGGCTTTGTGCCGGCTTTGCTGCCAGGCGGGGGATTGCTTCATCACGTGCTCCCGGTGACAGGCGTGATCAACTTGCTTTGCCCCTGGAGAGAAAATGTAACAGGCTTCTCTGCAGAGGAGCGCTGGATGGCCCTGATGCGGCACGTCCCCGGGGCGAGCCGCGCTCCCTCCCCATTGACGGGGATGCACGGGATGTGCCGAGCCGCACGGTCCGCGCGCAGAGAGCATCGGCACTGCCACACGTGTCCTGCGGTGCCTCCGGGGGTACCTCTGCATCGGCAAAGCCCACGGATGGTTTCCTGGCCACCCGCTAGCCCAGGGTCTGCACAAATATTTGGTTGCTGTGAAAAGACGAGAAAAAGCTTGTCTTTCCTACAGGACATGGCGTCAGACTAGACAACACAAACCACTGCGGGCTGAGCTGAGGTTATGTCCCAACGGTGCTCGCATCCACCGCGTCCAGCTCGTGCAGGCAGAACTGGCAAAATTTTGCTCACCAGGGCCAATTAGACCCACGCGGGGGCTTGCTCCGACGCCTGCCCGTGCTTTCCCACGGCGCCGCGCTTCCCAGGGCTGTGCAGAGTCAGGCCCCCACCTGCGTCCCCGAAGAAAGGGGCATCGCTTCCAAGGGTTAATGCTATTTTAAGATGCCTCTGCATTGCAGTTGCAAATCTGAGCAGCTGGGTGCAACCTGCCGAAGAGGAAAGAGCTCATTAAATATATACTGTCACTGATTTATAAGAGAGTGCGGAGACAATATAATTACTGTAATTATGTTGATTGCTTGCTGCAGAGTTGCTGTTTGTGTTGGGAATTTTATCCTCTCACTATGGCAGAAGGATTAAAAAACCACATACACCTGCCGATATATTCATGCCGTAAGTAACTTACTCAGAAGCCATTGTTTTGATCATTCTCTTTACAGACCATGCAGCTCATTAAGCATTTCATCATCTCAGGGATGAAGGGGGGGTAGGCAAGGCTTTTGGGTAGCGTGCTGCTTGCTTCGCACCCGTGGGGGAGGCAGAATTTGGCTCTGAAGGTGACCTGGCCAAACCTACCCTGGCCGAGACCACGATGCAGTGAGAAAGTTTGTATCTGTAACTCGCAAGAAGCTGCTGAAAGGGAAGTTTTGGTGGAAGATGCCCACACTCGCCTGCCTCTGCTGGGGCAGGTGGGCTGAGCAAGCCAGCGGTGGGTGCTAGGCGTAAGCTCCCGCCGACCGGCAGCACGCCGTGAGGGACGCCGCGGCCCGAGCGCCTCTGCCGTAACTTACTTGCCTCCTCCGTGAAGGTTTGCTCTAGCCCCCTCCTGGCCTCGTCGGCAGGGTCGGGGTCGCCAGGTGACTCCCGTCTGTTCTGATGGACGCCGGTGGTGCTTGTGACATGGCATGCTGACGTGACGCTCGTGGCTGCCGTGGTAGATGGCAGCTGTGCAGCCAGGCAAGTACGACATATACGGTCTATGGACCATAAATAATGGGCTTATACGGCGCTGTTGGGTGAGCTAGGACAGGGAAACTACAAGGAGGAGAAGTGTTTGCAAGGCATGCAGGTATCTTAAAGGGGGTAGGAGCTGCTTGCCATCACCTGTGATGAGCAGAGACAGAAACTGGGACACCAGGGGTTGCTTTTGTAGGGAGGGGGCACATGGATTTTCAGGCCACCGAGGCACCTTGATGGGGATCCCAGAGGATGGGAAGCCTCAGCTGCTCAGAGGGGTGCCTGGGGTCTGACCAGCAGCCACTGCTGCCTACGGCTGGAGCTGGGAGCCCCCCAAAACCTGCGAGTCCAAGGCAGGGTTTACACAGCACATCTGCAGTGAAAGAGGCAGCAGATGAAGCCCCTTTCCCTGCAGAAGTCATTAACCAGTTATTAATGGCAACGGCAACAACTCTGCATGCTTAAAGAGAAGAGAGGAAACGGGGATTTGACAGAGAGCTTTCCCCTCTGAATATACTAGGCTGTAGGAGAAGATCCTCTTGCTTAAATAATAAGCAGGTTGGACAAATATAAGGCAGCAGAAAAATAGGCTTGGTCTCGAGAGATCTTCAAAGAAACGGGAAAAGCAGCTTTGCTCAGAGAGTTCCGTCCCGGGACCTCGGCCCAGAGAGGGCAGGGGCTCTGCAGCACGGCTGAGAGGGAGGGCAGGGAGGGAGGTGAGAACAAGGCTGAGCCCAAAGCAGCCTCGCTGTTCTCCTCCTTTGAAAAGTGTTAAATTCTACAAAAAAGCACACCGCTGACTTGGTTACACTGTCATTGCTGCTATTATTTAACTTCCTGTGCATTTATTAATTGTAAGTCCTGAGATAAAGGTGCTGTACAGCGATAAAACATCAAGCCACTTCCACGAGGGAAGTGTGGATTGCATCTAACACAAGGCTGAGCAGAGGCACAGGTTAAGTGACCTGAGCGGTGTCTGACCTTAGCAGGGACTGGGACGTTTTGCATTTCAGCCGTGTCTCTTCACCACCATCTCACCTTGTTCTCCTGATTGCTTGGCTTGTTTGTAAAAAAACCAAATAAAATAAAAATCGAATTTAAAAGAACTCACTTTTAGCTTTGTAAAAACAAATGAACAAAAACATAACTCACCAGCAGGCAAGTTATTAGTCTCTGATTCAGACAGGTATGATTTTTTTCCCCAGCATCTTCTTCCCCCTCTCCATTTTCACCAGTTCTTCCATCGTTTTCAACGTCTTCTATGAGTAAGTCAGAAAAGAGGCACATTGGAAAACCCTGTAATAAGAGACCTGAAGAGTAACGAAACGAGCAGATTACAAGTTCTGCCAAGGTGCCTGCGTTATCTGTGCATCACGTTTACCCATCTGCGCTGCCGACAGCGCTTCCTCCGAACGCTCTTCTTCTGCTTACTTCTTAATTAATTAAAACACATTTGGAAATGGCAGTAGGTGCAACGAGAATGACTGCATCTATACCAGTATTAACACTCTCCCCATTTAATTTACTACACTATGAATATACACATCTGGTGCTGTGAATGGCCACGGTGTTTTTGCAACACATACACTGGCTTCAGCAAAAAAGCGCTTTTAACACCCAAAAATACAGAGACAGAAATGGCAAACCGCAGCAAATGATACGTTCTCATTATTCTGGTGAGTTGTTCAGACAGGCTCTGGGGCACAGAGCAAGCCGTGATACTCCAAGCAATTCCAGCTCTTGACACCATCGCTTGCACGCAGGGCAGTACCAAAGCAATAAATAGAAAGTGCTAGCACATTTCCCCGAGGGCTACTTCGCCTGCATCAGCTGCTATCCCATTTTATCCTCCGTTATTTTGAGAGAACATTAGTACTTTTTCTTGTCGTCTTGGTTTTCTACTGATCCCAAGGTTCCTGTTTACAGAGTTTGGTGCTTTGATGACCATGGTTTCTTCCTTGCTGAGGGTGTCCTATCACCTCAGAAAGAAAATTATCTTTCCATTTACTTAATAAAGCCACTCCAAGCTTAAGTCATTGGCCTGGCAAGAGGATGCACATAGGTCAGTTAAATTTGCCACGTGTGACAATACTCCTCTGTTTCCCATCTTCCCTACAGGTTTAGCTGGTGTCCCATGGATAACGTGCTTTGGGATTTGTGTGTGGAAATGCAACAGAAGCTGCACACGCACAGCAGCTCAAGGGCAGAGTCCGGAAAAACCAAGCCTAAGTCGCCAGGGTCTTGCTCCACCTCTCCTCTTTTACTAACTAAAAGAAAAAGCCTCCTTGAAAAAGCCTTTGAAGGTGGCTTCCACCATCACCAGTGGGTGATGTGTAATTTTAGCAGATCCCAGCATCCTCTTTATTTTTTCAATCCCATGGGATGCACAGACTGGAGCAATGCTGACGTTGTTGGCCTGGGTCATCATGCACTGACTTCAGGTCCATTTCCCCTTTCTTCACCCTGCTAAGGTTGAAGTGGACCTAATGTACCTTGTTCAGAAGAGCAGGACTCAGGTATATTATCCCCAGACATGTAATTGGGGCTGACATATACCTGGCTCTTTTCCACATGTGGTGGTTTCTTTTTCTGCCTAGAAACTTGGGATGGCATTGGAAGACTTCGAGCATTTGCCCAGAACTTCTGGATATCCAAAGTAATTCTGAGCTGGCTGACAGACACCGCTGTGTCCTTGGCAAATGGCCGTGGTCCATCTGCAGGTCAACTTCATACAGTATGTGCAGCAAATCCCACACATATATACTGGTATCAAAACCTGTGCACGTTTGCAAGACCTCTTTTAACACGTTTCAGACCCAGAAATTCTAGACAGAGAGATAGCTGGGGACATGGAGCAGGGGAATGGGAAGGTCTTTCAATCGGCCTGGTTTGAGTAATTTTAATTATATCATTCTGGCTAATAGCAGCCCACCGTCAAGTGGTGTGACAGCAACTAGTCATTTCTCAATAACTTAGTATGGATTGTAAGCATGTTTTTTATTGGAGTGATTATACATTTCCCTTTTCTGGTCTTTACAGCTCTCATCTGTCTGTCCCCAGCAAGCTTGTCTGCCTTACCCTTTCCTGGACTCTGAAAGCCGGCAATTCCAAAATTAAAAATAAAAAATGTTTCTAATAGTGGCTGGATGATTTGGAAAAGAGGAGTATGGCTGAGCTTTCCTGAAATATGAAGGAGACATTAGCAAGACCTCTGTGTTGTCTGTTTGCATATCAACGGGAAGGTTTAAGGGAAGATGTTATGCAAGCCTAACAAAGTGCATAAAGTCATTTGGATCATAAAGATGAGGTGGGCGTATTTCTGTGCAGCACAATCTCAAGAACCTGGCCTGCCAGATAGATAGTAAATACCCGTGTGCTGGGTGAGCCACACATTTTAGCTGTTAATCCAAAATAGGACTGAAAATCTTTGTGAAAAAAGAGCCAACAATCCACATGGTCTTATTTTAAATATACGAACAGCCAATCATCCCAGTCACTGGCAGTGTGTCAGCACGGGGATTTCATCTGCCACTTACCCCACTGTCCGTTCCCTGGTAGCTCTGTGCGATCAAGCAGTTCTCATGGCCTTGGCTCATTGCTGCTCTTGCAGGTGGGTGTAGAGTCAAAACCACCAGACACTCTCATTTATTTATCCAAAGACCAGTCATGACAGCACAACTTACAGCCCCGCAAGCCCCTGTGTCCCTACATCTCTTTTTCTCTCTGGTGCTTAAAAAATATTAGTCAGTCCCTCTTGCATGGGTTTCTTTCCATTTTGCCTTTCTCCCCATCCTGTTTTCCACACTAAGCAAGTTATTTCAGAGTAAATAAGCTATTTTGTATTCACCCTGTTAATATTTTCAAGTTCTGGCTCAGGCTTTCCCACTGTACGGCTGTCTTTCATCCTATATTAGTTTCTCTTTTAAAATACTAGTGCAGGATTTAAGTGATATGGTTTGCAGAAGGAATGGAGAGCTCAAGCGTGAAAAGTGACTGCAAAGGGCTGCAGAAAGATGTGTCCATATGGTTTTGTTAAGAAAATGATATAGCTCTTAAAATGCTGCTAAAACTTTTTCATTGCTTCATGCATGGCCCAGCTCCCATTTCCCTCTGACCTCATTAGCGTTTGGCTGAATCCCAATTCCTTTTGAAAATAATTAATTGCAGAAAAGCTATCCCTATTAGTGTTATTCAGCCCCAACTGTATTTACCACAAAAGCAATTACCAGGGAGCTGGGAGATGGCTTTCCTACTCAAAAAGATTGGATCGGCTACAGGAAGAGCCAGGAGCCAGCATTTCCCATGGCCTCAGAAAGCTGGGGAATGCGTTTCAGCCACAAAAGCCCACGTGGACATCTTGTCTCTCTGTCCACATCAGATGTGCTCTTCCCACCATTGCTGGTCCCGTGCTGAGGACCACATGCTGCCATGCTGGGGGCACGTATTTCCCAGAGCCACCCCTGTCACCGTACAGGAATGCGCTGCCTGTCCCTGCCTTCAGAAGCTGAGAATTGGAAAGAGGTCATGAAACCAACATTTACCAGCTTTTCTCCATGTCCCTTCACCACTAAGAAAGTTTTAATGTGAAAGAGTAATGTGTTAAGAGCACGCTTTGGTAGGAGCAATTAGATTCACAGAATCACAGAATGGTTGAGGTTGGCAGGGACCTCTGGATGTCTTCGGGTCCAACAACCCATGCTTAGGCAGGGCCACCTACAGCCAGTTGCCCAGGGCCATGTCCAGATGACTTTTTAACACCTGCAAGAATGGAGACTCCACAACCTCCCTGGGCAACCTGTGCCAGTGCTCGGTCACTCCCACACTGAAAAAGTGTTTCCTGATGTTCAGAGGGAACCTTCTATTTGTGCCCATTGTCTCTGGGCTCCATCTTCTTTGCACCCTCCCTTCAGGTATTTATATACATTCATGAGATCCGCCTGAGCCTTCTCTTCTCCAGGCTGAACAGTCCCAGCTCTCTCAGCCATTCCTCATAGGAGAGATGCTCCAGCCCCTTTATCATCCTCATGGCCCTTTGTTGGACTCTTTTGAGTATGTCCGTGTCTCTCTTGTACTGGCGAGCCCACGACTGGACACAGCTCTCCAGGAGTGGCCTCACCAGTGCTGAGCAGAAGGGAAGGATCACCTCCTTCAACCTGCTGGCAACACTCCTCCTAATGCAGCCCAGGATACCATTTCCCTTCTTTGCCATAAGGGCACATTGTTGTCTCATGGTCAGCTCGGTGTCCACCTGGCCCCCCAGGTCCTTTTCTGCAAAGTTGCTTTCCGGCTAGCTGGGTGTCCCCCAGCAGGTGCTGGTGCCTGGGGTTGTTCCTCCCCGGGTGCAGGACTTTGCACTTCTTCTTGAACTTAATGAAGTTCCTGTCAGGCCATTTCTTCATCCTGTTTCGGTCCCTCTGGATGGCAGCAAGACCCTCTGGCGTATCAGCCACTCCTGCCAGTTTGGTGTCATCAGCAGGCTCGCTGAGAGTGCACCCTGCACCAGAGAATCACAGAATCATAGTGTCGTGGTTTAGCCCCAGCCGGCAACTAAGCCCCACGCAGCCGCTCGCTCACTCCCCCACGGTGG
>NW_010534279.1:0-2889 GCF_000687285.1 Phaethon lepturus | reverse complement strand
ACAGCAGGATGGGGGAGAGAATCAGAAGAGTAAAAGTGAGAAAACTTGTGGGTTGAGATAAAGACAGTTTAAAAGGTAAAGCAAAAGCCGTGTACACAAGCAGAAACCAAGTAATTAATTCACTACTCCCCATGGGCAGGCGGATGTTCAGCCATCTCCAGGGAAGCAAGGCTTTCTTGGGAAGACAGATGTCATAACTCCGAACATCCCTCCACCCCTTCCTTCTTCTTCATTCCAACTTCATATACTGAGCATGACGTCGTATGGTATGGAATATCTCTTTGGCCAGCCTGGGTCAGCTGTCCCAGCTGTGTCCCCTCCCAGCTTCCCGTGCACCCCCCCCTACTCACTGGCAGGCCAGCACGAGAAGCTGGACAGTCCTTGACTGCTCAGCAACAACTCAAAACATCAGCACGTTATTAACATTTTCTCATCCCAAATCCAAAACACAGCCTCACACTAGCTTCTATGAAAAAAATTAACTCTGTTCTGACTGAAACCAGGACACATAGAATCTTTGGCTTGGAAGGGACCTTTAAAGGTCATCTAGTCCAACTCCCCTGCAATGAGCAGGGACTTCTTCAACTAGGTCAGGTTGCCCAGAGTCCTGTCCTACCTGACCCTGAATGTTTCCAGGGATGCGGCCTCTACCACCTCTCTGGGCAACCTGTGCCAGTGTTTCACCACCCACATTGGGAAAAATTTCTTCCTTGTATCCAGTCTAAATCTACCCTCTTTTAGTTTAAAACCATTACCCCTTGTCCTATAGCAACAGGCCCTGCTAAAAAGTCTGTCCCCATCATTCTTCTAAGGCCCCTTCAAGTACTGGAAGACTGCAATAAGGTCTCCCCAGAGCCTTCTCTTCTCCAGGCTGAACAACCCCAACTCTCTCAGCCGGTCCTCATAGGAGAGGTGTTCCATCCCTGGAATCATTTTTGTGGCCCTCCTTTGGACCCGCTCCAACAGGTCCATGTCTTTTGTGTGCTGAGGGCTCCAGAGCTGGACGCAGGACTCCATATGGGGTCTCCCCAGAGCAGAGTAGAGGGGCAGAATCCTCTCCCTCGACCTGCTGGCCATGCTGCTTTGGATGCAGCCCAGGATACAGTTGGCCTTCTGGGCTGCGAGCGCATGTTGCTGGCTCATGTCCAACTTTTCTTCCACGAGTACCCCCAAGTCCTTCTGGGCAGGGCTGCTCTTGATCACTTCATCCCCCAGCCTGTATTGATACTGGGGGTTGCTCCAACCCAGGTGCAGGACCCTGCAGCCATCATCCAGATTAACCCTTTGTAACAGCAATTCAGCGATACAGACTCGGTCATCTCTGCTCTTTCCAGCATACTCGGAGCTTCCCTCTTCTAGCAGAGACACCCGCTTCCTGAAGGCTTGGTGATCCTGGAGCTTAGCTGTGCTTCTCCATCCAGGAGGAGTGTGCAAGCCCTCAGTCTTCATTTGACCTCCCAGGCATTATTTAATGTGACAGTTGCCTGAATCTGCTGGTTTGCCTTTAAACGGTGGAGTTCAGCCTATGCCCTGCCACATCACCTGGTGGCATCCATGTGTCAGAGCCCAGATGCAGTGCAGAAGGGCTTGGGGTTTGCTCACCACAACGCAGAGGAGCATGAGATGATGCTGCAGGTTTTCTTTAACACTCACCAGCATAGCAAAGAAATGCTTTTACGGGCAACCACACACTTTGCTTTAGAAAGTGTTTATACAGCTATTCCCTTTTTGAATGATCTGCTCCCCTGGTCTTTCCTACTGGCACAACTCTGGGACAGCATCATCTCCAGATGGCATGGCCAGACCTGGAGGATGCCTGCCAGAGGCCCTCAGGGCATCCTCCCCATGCAGACGGTGCATGCGTTGAAAACACTAAGTATTCCTGAAATCCTTTAAAAATCAATTTTCAGAATGAAAATAATAATGAGAAAAATAGTGTTGTTGCAAGGCCATGTCCAAACCCTGCTAGATCTTTCTTTGCCTGTGCCCATAGTTACTGTTCTCAGGTATTTGAGAAAATCCAGAAAACACAGTAAGATCCCAGTTCCACTGTATTTTTAACTGTGTTATGGGACAACTCTGCTGCAAGTGGACTGCTGATGCAGTTTTATTGCTGATGTAGTATTTCACCATCTGGACCTTTCCACAATAAGTACTTAAAAGTACTCACCTCCACCCCCCACTTCAGGCAAAGTAGCTATGAGCTCTTTAACAACCGCAGAAGCTACCAGTATTAGTCAGGGTACGTGACCAGCCTGGCTCCTTGCGATGTTTTGGGGTAGGGAAGGGATCCCACCTCTGCAGCTCTTCCTTAGCACAGAAGGACAGGAAGGCATGACCGGTTAGCGTGCTTCTCATGTCCTGAAGAGTTTAACTGATAAACGTGGTCAGGATCCAGCTCTTTTGTCAAACTGGGGGCAAAAAAAAAAAAGGACACTGCTGATGTAACGTAGTAAAATGTACATAGTCCGACATAATCCTTCAGATATAGCACCAACAATTTACAGTTTAATAAGAGAGATCTGTTTCTCCAGCTCCTCGGAGGCTGTGGCTGGTGTTTAAAAGTGACAAGAGGGTTATTTTGTCTCTCACTGCCTCTGGCTGGCTCTGGGGAATGAGAGCAAAATCAAACCATGGATGATGTCTCACTTTGATTGCAGTTGCAGTACTGGGCATTCAGATGCCATGATGACAAGTGCAGCGGAGTTGCTTGTGAGATAAACGTGCTGGGTAGATTTTAATTATGAACATTAACTGATGAGTGAGAGGGACGGAGTTACTGATGGCATCTAACACAAGAAACACGGACACCAAAGAAGTTGTTTAGGACATATAATAATCCAAACAATAAGAATTTACTGATGCCAGGGTCTGCCTCTTCCATATGAG
>NW_010534278.1:44821-57383 GCF_000687285.1 Phaethon lepturus | reverse complement strand
CTTTACTCAGAATACACAGCCTACTGAGTGAATGATCCCAAAGATGAGGTATAATGTCATTCACGATGGTGACACAAATATATGAATCTTTGTATTGGATGGGTGATCAATGAGAGAAAATGATTAAGAATCCATGTTAAAATTTTAACAGGCGCTAATGGACTCCAACGTGTAGCCAATTTACTAAGGAAAGAAGTCCCACTTAATTTACCCCAGTTTAGAAAAAAGTTCAGGGAAGTTTCTGCTGAAGGGGAAGTCAGAATGAGCAACCATTACGTGGCAGATAAACCATCTTAGAGTGGACATTTTCCTTATTACCATCAATATAGAATTATATTGATCCCATTAGAGTATTTCAGATAATGGCTGTTACTTCATACAAAGTACCAGTAATCCATTTAGAGCAGCAGCTATATCAACTGGGTTTGCATGCAAGCTTATTTTCCAGCTGCTTGTGGAAAATATTTCTGCTGCCTCTGAACCCCCTGGTGTTTTTCCAGTCATCTTATTGCTAAGGCTAAGCCAAATACACCCTTTCTACTACTTCAACTTCTGTTTAGCTGAGCCATTAAACATACTATTGCATTGTACTCTTGCAAACTTCATAGACTGAAAGATTTAAGAGTAAACGATAGGTCTAGAAGCCTGAGAAAATTTCTGTAGACATATTGAAAACACTTCTTTTCAACAGTCAACTAAGTATCAAGGCTACTTAATGATCAAATCAAGATCTGCAGACACCACAGCCTGCACACTTTCCTAGAAGATTTTAATCTTTGTCCTTGTCCTTCAGTGGAGTTTCTTTCCAGAGCATCTTGGCTTAATAAATGCCTTTCAAGAAGGCTTCAGCACAAGTGAGAGAGTACTTGTGTGGCAATCTTGAGTTCTTATCAGCTGTATAGTGATCAGGTGAAGGAATAATTAATTTCAATCAGCAACACCTGTTTTTATAATTGCTCAAGTGATTATAATTCAATAATAAAAAGCCAATTTAACTATCTTTACTCAGATATTAACCTCTGATATACAGCATAAGACTGAAATTGCAATTGGTTAAATTCCCTTAAGAAAACAATCGATATTATAAATTTATCCTATTTTGGTCTGTTTTCTTTCTTATTTTCCCTGTTATTTTACTTTTTTTCAGCATAAAATGTTTACATATTCGCAGCTGAAAGACCTGCATTGCTATCCATTTTCCACCATCATCAAATATTTCCCATCTCTCAAAATGTTCAATTCTTTTTATTTTTCCTCATAGTTATCTTTTTATGATTTGCTATTTTCATGACAGCATTATTTTGTTGACACATAAATCAACTTGTGGTTTCTTATAATACCCAGATCGATTTCCATAAAAGTGCTGCTTAGCCAGTTACTCTCCCTCCATTTTTGTGCGCTTTCTCTTTCCTACCCAAGTATAAGTATTTGCACTTGTTCTCACTGAACTGCACCCAGGTTTTTTTCTAGGCATTCCTCCATTTTGTCAAGGTCATTTGTATTCCAAGCCTGTATTTCTCCATTCTTGCAGTCATTCCCAGCCTTGTATTGTGTGCCTGTTAATTTTGCAGGCTCTCCAGTCCACCTTCCATGTCTTTAATACAAATATTGAATACTAAGAGGTCCAAGAGATGTTACTGCAGATCTCATGATTCTACCTACTAGATTAATATCACCTTCTAAGATACTGCTTTTCCTTCTTTTTCTTTTTTTTATGAGATTCTTGTTCTGAAAACAAAAGTAAAGATAAAGTCTGTGATTCACACACCATCCCTCCTTCTTCTCCCTTCACAAATTAAACCAGGAGTTTGTCTTTTTCAAATCTTCTGGAATCTCCCTCTCTTCTGTGGGTTCTCAAAAATAATAGCAAATCTCCTTGTGACAAATGTCTGACCCAGAATATTCCACAGTGAACCTTTTTTGGCATAGCTGATCTGAAAACAACCAAATATATTCTGTAACCTGCTCCAGTAACCTGTTTTAGTCTTTCTCTGATCTGTTAGTCATTGGCTTGCAGCTGTGAAGAGTGAAGAAAAAAAAAGGAATTAAACATGCTGATGTTCTCAGTTTTATTTGTCCATTCCATTAATTGTTCTGCAACAACCAGACCAAAGCTTTTCTGATCATCTGCTTAGCACTGATATGGTTCCAGAAAGCATAACAAGACATTACTGATATCCCTCATTAGGTATCTCACACAGGCATTTCTAATTTTATCTGTATGTACTTAAACTATTTTTTTATGGTTGTTCCTACTAACCTGGCCTGGCTTCTACCTTCTGTATGCTTTTTTCCTACCTTGAATATGAATCTCTACAAATTTTCTTCTCAACAAGATGGGATATAATGTCACTCATCTTGGCCACCCGGTACTGGAAGGTAGTGACAGCATTTTTTTTCTCCCTTTTGTTTTGTTATGAGAGACGTAGTTAAAATTTATCCAACCAGCAGCCAGGATTACTGTTATATGATCCTACTGGAAAAATAACATATAACTCACGTTTTGCTTTGGCACCAATCATGAGCAAGAGGAGCACAGCCAGCTGGGGACGTTACTGTCAACTGCATCTCCATGGTGCCACCTTCCGACAGGCCGAACGCAGCCGCGGCGCCGCATGACAGCCAGCTCTAAAGGCAAAATATCACTGCAAGGAAAGAGGAGTTTATGCGGTGAAACTGGCTCTGTGAGAGCACATCTGCCAGAGAGCGGAGAGATGTGGGTGTGAGGATCAAAAAGAGAGACTTTAGGAACATGATCTGGCATGTATCTTGTTTTCTGTACTGTGTGCAGAACGAACCGGGGTTCCTTTCAGTCTACTGGGTGCTAAGACTCAAACAGTGCACAAAAACTGGTTGTTAGGTTTATGTCATGTTGAATGATCAGAAATGAAAGAACTACCAGAAGAGTGAATATTTTAAAATATTTTAAAATTTATTCTACAGGAAAAAAATTAAAACGTTAGTACTTGTGCAACTCTGTTCATATAAATTTCAGGGTTAATTTACAATGTGGTGAAAGCAGGACTAGTAGACATATTTTTGACAGAGGGAGAATTGGTGAAGTTGATATTGAAGGTTTACCCAGTGACTTGACACAGCTCCTGAGTCACTTATACAGAGATGAGAGCAATCGCAAGTCACTCTGTCATCAGCATGAAATGTATGTCTTGCACTCTTGACTTAATTTCTTGGTCCCTATTTTTCTTTCTAATTCTCTCTTTATGAATTTAACTTCATATAACTTCTATATGAATTTAACTTCATATATAAGACAATAAGAGATTATAGACCTGGGACGAAGTGTTACATGCTGACTCAAATCCTTCTTTCAGTACCGGTACAGGTATTGCAAACTAGGAGAATCTGCTGATTTTTCTTACACATTGAAGTGCTCCTGTATGTACCTGGTTAAAGAGGACTCAGAAATAGGTCCCTGCCCATTAGTGGGCTAACTTGCTTATTGTTGACTCAAATATTAAAAGAAATATTGCTGAAGATGCATAAGAAAAATATAATCCATCTCAGTCTATCTTGACCACTAATACTCCTCAAAGTATTAGAGTTGCTGGAGTAACTTTAGTAAAAGTATTACAATATTAGACCTCTAATACTTCTAAAAGTTCTACTGAGAAGTTTAGAAATAAATTCAAGCAGAAAAATCAACAGATATTAAAAGAATCTGATGGAGGAGTTACTCTTTTGAGAAACTGTTCCTCTTCATAGTATGGCTCTTTTAACTCTTCTGAAATGATGTGAAGCCCCCAAAGAAAACTGAACAAATTAAAGAAAATTCCCATCATTGTAAGTTTAAAAAGATAATATTTCTCTGACCTTTCTGTTGTAAGGGTTAGTTGCAAATGGTTTGCTATGAGAGTTGACACCTGATACTCAAAATGTGAATTGTTTTGTTTTGTTCTGACGTTTCAAATAATTGTGTATTGTTGCCTGTTCTATGGACTTAATGCTTACAAGGCAGAAAGTTTGAAGAAACCAGGGGGCTTGGACTCTCTGTCCAAGAAAATAATGCTGCAGGGAGAATAGCCTAGCAGTAAGCAGCCTTGGCAAATTCTAGAAAATCAAAACTATTCAAGAGGCTTTTCTTTTTGTTTGTTTGCCTAGTTTTAAAATTATATTCCCAGTGAAGATATCTGGAAGACTGCCTATTTGCATCAACATGAGGCAAAACTTCTGTCATATTATTTAAAAAGAGTTGAATCTGATTGAACAGCAAAGGTACTCTTTGGTACATGACTTGATCAAATATATTCCTTTTTTTGTGGCTATGGCTATACTGTGTCTTGCCCTCTTTAGAGAGCTTGTCTGTGCAAAGGGACAGCTGCCAATTTTGGGAATATTACCACACATTTTTATGGAACATATAAACAAGATTGTTTTCTATCATATGGAATTCATTTTTTGTTTTCTCTAGGTCAGTTGCTACCCTTGCTCAATATTAGATCACTGAAAATATATGATTATGGTGCATGGCAAAACATTACAGCGCAGGTCTACTTACAAAAAATTTCTTCACTGTCTTACAGACAAGCTGTAAAAAAAGAGAAAATGGCTCATTATGAAGCTATCTAAAGATGATTTTGCAGATTCCAAAAATATACTTTCTACAATGTGTTTTTTTCTTTATGGGATGGCCAAGGTCTTTATCCAAAATATGTTTATAGGCTTCTCTTAAATAACAAATTAAAAAATCAACCCAGAAACGTGGATGTATCTGTCCAGAAACTTGCTGAGTTTTCCAGGTCACAGAAGACCATTTCCTGTGAGTACAAGAAGAGAGCTAAACCGCTGATTTGTTTATGGGTGAATAAAAATCCTGTGGCTTCAGAGTGCTTTGTGTGTGGGGAGAGGGAGAAGAGCGGAAGGCAGGAAGTTGTTGGTCTTTTTTTCCCTGTAACATAAGATCTTGTTATTTATGTGCTTGTTTCATGAGCAAGTGACTTCCCTTAGTACATCTTCAGGTGTTGGAATAAAATCTTTTTTTAACAAGCCTTACTTGACCAGAGTAACAAAGCCTGGATCAAATATAAGTGGGGGTCAGGTCCAAAAGTAAACATTTTTCTCCTCTATAACCAGGTCTACTCTTCAGTTGCTGAGGCCTGAGTTGGCTCTTCTACTTCCCTAAGTAGGGAAAACATCAAATCTTGAGCTTCAGTTTCCTCCACGTACAGATAATGAGACAGCTGTAACCTTTGGGATTTGTGGAGGGCAAGTAGGAAAGACATGGCTACCACTTGTGCTTCCTGGATTTAGGAAGCTTCCTCATTTTCTGTCTCTTGAAGGAGGAAGAACAGAGATCAGCTGGGTGTATGGTTACACCTAGAACCATGCCTTTTCTCATTACCTTATATACCATCCTGGTTTAGCTGTGCATGAGCACTACACTTTGGAAGGACTAAACCTACTTGATAATATGTCCCTATAAACACTGAAGTGAAATATACTGTTCCTAAATAGGGCATTGGTATAGCAACTGTAATCTGAAACAAGACATCAGCCTGAGTGAGTTTGTGAGGTTTTGGGGGGGGTTAAAAGAAACAAAAGTGCTGGGATCCAGGAATGATTAATGGAAGTTAATCCAGAAATGCTGCCGTGCAGCATTCCGAGTAAGAAGAGAGGACTGCTTCGGCCTGTGCAGTTTGTATGCAAATTGATCTTGCACAGGGAGAGAAATTGTTTTTGACAACTCGACTCTAGCAATGCTGTGGGGCACCTAGAACGATCCTGCTTTCTATTTTCTCCAGTTCCTTATATTCCTTGAGGTGTTGATAATGAAAGACTCCTGCCCAAACTAAATGTAGCTCATGTTGACAGAGACAGCAAATACACGTGGTAGCTTTCATATATCTCTGTGAAATCTTTTGCCTTTTTTCATGCCTTTTCCACAGGCAAAATTGTATCTGTCATCTGTGTTGAGATTTCAGCAACAGGATTACAAAAGATGTGCAGGTCTCTTGAAAAACATTAAGAAAATGGTGTTTGAATGATCTTTGGACTCCCTTTTAAGCATCAAAGGAACTGCATCACTTTCTCCTTAACCTCAGTAATTGCTGCTCAAAAAAAAAAAAAAGAAGCAGATTTTAAAAAGAAATCATGCAATCTAGAAACATACTTTCCATCTGTGTATTGCGGCTGAAATCCAAAATAGGCCAGCTGGTCATAGCACAGCTCACATATTCACAGTATCTGTCCTCTGAATAAGTCATTTCATTATAAACAGTGGAAAGCAAAAAGTGGAGCTTTTCTGATTTTTTTCCCTGTATGTGACACTCAACGGACTGGCAGGTACTGAAAGATTCCTCTCTGATGTTAAATCTGATATTGTCATTGCATTTTATTTGCTGCTCAAATATGTCTTTTTAAAACTGTGTGATCCAGGATGTGGAGTGGAATGTTTGTTGTGGCAAACGCCTCTCTTCATTGGAGCAGTTTGGTCTGGCAGTGTTCCCAGTTTGCTGTAGATTTAGCAAGTAAGTTGTGCAAAATCCCTTGATTTTTGTTCTTGCTTTTTGTGGCACTCTCTCTATATCTTGAGAGCTCCTGGAGTTTTACGGTAGTGTCTTTCAGTATCTACATTTTATATCTAATCAACGGGGACAGATCCCAGCAGACTAGAAATTCCTCTTCAAGTAATGGGAAATCTCTCCTTTCTTCCCCTCCATATTATTGATTTTGCTTTGGGGACCAGACACTGTGCATAGAGGTTGCAACCTTCCCTGCTCTTTCCCGGGCTGGAATGTTTTGAAGCAATGATTGTCACTCTGTGCTGAATCCTTTTAGATAAAAGATAGAGATGACATGTCACGTAGGGGAAGAGGGATGAAAGGTGAAAAACGTGGTAATAGCATACAAGGATCATGAAGGGGAAAGTGATCAGATATAATGGATATGGAGCCAATGACCAGGCTCCGTCTGAAACATAACCAGTGAAGGAAATATGAACGTGACTGAGGAAAATCCTGCAGTTACGAAAGGTACGCAGGTTTTGACAAGCAGTCTGTCAGTGTGGGGACACCAGACCATGTGAAACTGGAAGAGGTTTCTGGCACTGCTTAAGCTCTTCCCATCTTCCTCATCTGTAGTCTGGGGAGCTCTCTTCATCTGTCGTGGTGGCCCTTCACTGAACTTGCTGCAGTTTGTCAAAATGTTTCTTGCACTGGGGAGAATTGTGTTGAATTTCCTTAAGAACTAGAGCAAATGACAGCTGAATTTATGGTTTGGTGCTTTACTACTGTATCTGTTTTTACATTCTTAAGGTATGAATCTGGACAGACAGTGTTTAAAGTGCTTTGTCTACCTAGTGGCCAGATTTTGGATAATACAATGATGGAAAGCATGAGGCTACAGTCTGTATCTTCAGTAAACGAATATGAGGTTTGGAGTGGGAACAAACGCAAAAAAATGGCTAGTTTCACAAAAGTAATCAAAACCCTTGCTGCATGTACAGTGTGGTTTCCATGCACAGTCAGTCATGCACACCTGTATTTTACTTCTGTGGCTAAACAGCTACAAGCACAGCCTTACTCTGGGCTGTCAGAGGAATACTATTATGTTTTGTAATTGCAGCTGCGTGTTAACGTGATGCCTCCTCATTATTAGCAATGGTATTCACTCTAATTGTATGGTCTTTTTTGTACTCTTTAAAGGACATCAACTTGTTCAATTCCCTTTTTTTTCCTTTAATAATAAAACATCTCCTTTGATAATTAGTTACAAAGGTGCATTTACTTGACACAGGTTTACTAGAATTACAGAATAATTCAGGGAAAAGGGAATTCCTGAAGGTCTGTAGTCCATCACCCAGCTCAGAGAAGGACCAGCTCTAAGATTACAGCAGGTTGTTTAGGGCCTTATCCAGTGTTTTTTTTTTTTAATATTTCCAGTGATTGAAGTTCTACATCCTTGCTGGGCAACCTGATCCAGTGTTTGACACCTCTGATTGTGCCGAAATTTTTCCTTAGATCTAGTTGGAATTTCCTTTGTTCCAACTGGTGTCCCTTGTCTTTTGCCTTATTACTATGTTTCTACAAAAAGAATCTGTCTTCTTTATAACCACCCATTACTTAGTTATGCCACAGTTGTTTACAGAGGTGTATGAATGGCTGGTGAAGAAAGGCAGGTACTCTAAATGGCTGTCAAGTTGGAGTAATTAAAACCAGAATCTGCTGGGCAGAGGCTTCTGCAGGCCAGGAAAGAGGTACAGCCTGTCTGAGTAGCTGGAAGAAACATTAATGGCCTTACCTGGTAATACAAAAAGAAAGGTGCTATAGGTAATAAAATGCTTCTTTACTGCTTTTCTTGCACACAATTAGAGAAAACGTCCCCTTCTGCCAGTTGTGAGATAATTTGTCCTAGTTGTGCAACATAGAACTTTTTCCAAATGGTAGTAGATAGTAGCTTGGAAAAACTTGGTCCTTCATCAGCCCTGTAGGTCCTACTGGGAGGCTGAAAGGAATCTTTCTCCTTCTGTGTGGTTTGGGGTGGGTTTTTCTCAGTGAAAATTATCACAGTTGTTCAATCCTGTGATCTATGATGGTCTACTACATTTGTTCTCAACCCCTGGTGGACATACCTGCACAGGTACACCATGTGCTGATTCTAGTACAAAACCCAGAGAAGGGTATGAATCCCTCCTTGCTGGGATTTTGCGATATAAAGTTTCATATTGGTTGGTACCGATATGGGACAATTGATCCCTGAGATAGGATTTGAGGTTTCAGTCTCTCTAGAATGCAGGTAGAATAGAGGTCACTGTGCCTTCTCCCAGACCTCTGGTCTCTCTCTGCAGCCTGGCTCACATTGCCTGTTTGCTCCTCTCTTACCTTCATGGCAAGACACAGGCTATGTGCACCTCCTAGGCTAGTACCATGATGAACAGCTCTGTGAAAATGGATTTCACTGCTTTTGACAAGATCAGGTGGACTATTCAAGCAAAGCTGGAAGTCTTTTCATATTTACTTGGGCAATTTTACAATAGATAATATTGTAACAAAATACAATAGATTCTGCTTCCTATCCCAGAAATTGTTCAAATCTGGTTGTGTATGAATGGCTCAAGCACAACCAATTGTAGCCATTCAAGCAGGACTTGGTATGTTTTATATCCTTGCAGCTTTTTTTGTTTGTGGTGTGGTTCCATCCTTACAGATGCCTGGTTGTTGAGCTCTGTGCTTAATTCTTGACCGACTCATATACTTAGCTTTACTCAGTTAAGTAATACTGCTGAAGTTTAGCACGAGTCTGTTAGATTGAGGTCTGCCTCTGTATTAACTTACTGTAATGAAAATGTAAAATAACCAGAGCAAACCCCTATTCTAACTACATATACAATCAAATATGCCCTCAAGTAATTGGATCTGTAGGATAGAAAGCAAAACATTGCAAATGGTACTGGTCTGCAATAATTCATGATCTTTTAAGCATATAAATCCACTAGACAGCTTAGAAGTGCAATTTGTGCCACCAGCTATGTTGAAAATGCACTTGCATACTTAGTACTAAACTATGGCATCAAGCAACAAGCCATGCTCTAGGGATAGTGTAGAGCCCCTATCACTCCTGTGCCAGTTCTGGGAGATGTCATGTCTTAGGGAGGCACAGTGCCTCCAGAGCCGCTCTTGCATCACTATTAATTAGGGCGCAGTTTGCACTCCTTTCTGCATCTTGTCAGCTTTGGTGACTGGTGTGCAGGATGAGATAGTCTCGTCCCCTTAGTGTATGCCATAAGAACTGCTACAGTGGGTCAGATCGAAGGTCCAGCCAGCCCAACACGCATTTTCTGACAGTGGCCTGCAGCAGATGTTTAGAGAAAGAGAAGCAGAACAAGGCAATTACAGAGAGATATTTTTCAGTGGTTTGCCGGGAAACCAGGAATGTGCAGGCTTCTTGAGCAAGATATTGTCTCTACACTTTAGCATATGATAGCTCTATAGGCTGCCAGTGAACTTGTTTTAATCTCCCTTTGAATTATTTTTACTCTTCCTGCCTCCCCAACGTCCAATAACTATTCTCTGATGTGTGAAAAAATAATTTCTTCTGCTCTCTTTAAACCTAACTTCTTTAAACTGCTAACTTCACTGGATAGCTTCCCTCTCTGGGCACCCTCCCATCCTTGCACTATGAGAAAAAAATACTCAACCCCAGTGGACTACAACATCCTTCGCTGGAAACAGTCCCTTCCTGTCTGCTGCTTGCACAAGGGGTACAAGTGGGAAAATAAGATATTTTGTGCCCAGGTTTTGCACAAATACATGAAAAAGGAAGGGATACAATCTGGAAGCCACTCTCAACAATTACCTGTATGTAGGAGTGGAGAAGGCTCAGCTGCATAGCTTCTTGCCACAGACAACGGCAAGGATTGGGGCAGAGATCCCTTTCTGTACCAAGAACAGCAAACACCTTTTAGTAAAAGCTAAACATGTTTCTAGACTAGTTCTATAGAAGAATGTGGAGGGGATGTTTTTCCTTTAAGAAATATCCATTCAAGTTAATTGAAACATCTGTGTAAAATCTATTACATTGTTTTCTTTCAGAAAGAGATGACAGTTCAGTTCAAAGCTTGTGAATTTTACTCAAATTTTCCTTTAGAGGAGTGTTTTGTTTCATTTCGAATTCAAGTTTAATTTTAAAGAAAGAAAAGAAAATGAAGAAGAACGCAGGGAAAGCAAGGAAGCCTGCCTTCCCTTCCATTGTGAGCTGCTTCTGATAAAAAATGCTCCTCATCAAAATAACAAGACCTCTCCACTTTCTCTAATATGAAGGATTAGACCTGTTAGAAAAGTACTAGAGACTTTGTCTTTAAAATGGTCTTTGGCAGGCTGTGTGTGCTATGCAGCACAGACCTGGTGACTGATAATAATGATCAAAGTTACCTTTTACTATATTTACATATTTTAAATTAAAGTCCAGGTAGTTAATTGCAAGAGAACCAGAGAAGGATATTTACAAAACTGCATTTCATTCTTTCCTCCCTTCTGTGTTTTATATGATCAGCGTTTTCCACAAAGGAATCAGGATTTTTAACCTATCAATTCTAATGATTGTAAAGTGAATGACAAGCAGAATTTAACATATTAAATTTTGCATTTTTTTAATATCTCAGCTATAGAAAATCTCCTATTGGCCCAGCTGACATTGAAAGCAAAATAGATTTCTCTATTATTCTTAGAGACCAAAATGTGATCTGATACTGAAAGAGCGACTGGACAACAATCCCTATCTCCCCAGTATGAAAAAAGATACTAGAAAAATTAATGCCTTCAAAGGCCTTATTTGACATTCTCCCTGTTATTTATTCATTTAATTCTAGGACAGGCACAGTGAAATAAAATAGGTGTTAGTACTGCTAGCAGACTAATGGGGACTTTGCAGGTGCAGGAAATAGATTTTGAGAAGCAATGACTGAACATTCTTGATAATGCTCTTTCTAGCAATCAATAAGTATTTATTTTAGGAAACATTTGAAATATATGTAATATCAATAAACCGTAAAGAAGTGTTCTCCTGTAAGTCAGTGTGATTGCCAAAAGACTACTGTTACGTAAATGAAAATCTGCTAATTGTTTAGTGTTGCCAAATGTTTAACTGGCCTCTGAAACTTGGCATACACAATGAAAATTAGTTACCAAATGTATAAAACAATAGCAATTATGCAGGAAATATGACCTTGTTCTCTTAAGTTCTGTGCTGAGATGGAGTGCTATGCTGTCTTTATCTCATGCTGGCTGAGTTGGGTGAGTGGTGAGATGACCAGTATGGAAAGGTAGCTCTGAGAGGTGCGGAGAGCTGGGTAGCTTGCAACAGCAGATGCAGCTTGGCTCAGTGGCTCTGGGCTTGGTGAAGGAGCATACAGCAGAAGGTGTAGTAGCAATAACAGCACCATGTTTTTCATGATGAGAGGCCTTGGTCTACAAATCTCATCTGAAAGGTAGGGTGTAATTGGCAGAAACTGCTAATGATACTTGTGTCCATCATGATGTCTTGGTCTTTGAAGGTATCAGTCTTTGATGGCTTCTGAAGGATGGTAGATTCTGAACTCAGGTGCTTTGGTTAACTGAGTTAGACAGGATAATTCTGGGTCAGAGATGAGACTAGGCCTACAAGTTGGCTCTCTGGCTCCAGCCGATCCCACCTGGCCTTAGATGATTACAGTGAGATTCCCTTTGGGCTCTCCTAGCATTTTAGCTTACAATTCATGTCATTCTAAACAAATGGCACAATAGAAATGCCCGTTTCTTTCCGCTGGCTAAAAAGACAACCTATATGACCGCTTCAGGTATATGTGTCTGCAATGTAAAAATATCTGCAAGTTAGGTGAGATCAGGGGTCCATTTACAAGCTCTATGGACTGTGACCATTATGAACTTCTGCATACACACTCACACCATTCTGGCTGTGTGTCAAAGATTTGGCATGACATTGCTCTAAGGGGAAAAATTCCCTCATGCTTGGTTTCTTTGATCTCGCTGTGGAAAGCTCAGCGCAGGAACCAAGCCTGGCAGCAGCAAAAGGAAGGCTAGGCTTACAGCAGTACTTCCACTTCCAGGCT
>NW_010534278.1:22402-44790 GCF_000687285.1 Phaethon lepturus | reverse complement strand
TTCCCTATACCTACATAGCATATAGACATTACATGTAATACCTATATTATGTTGCTAATAAAATTATTACAAATGGAACAGAAGCAGAGATGATGGCAAGCAACCCCAGTCTCCATTGTTTTCACAGGTTTTGTTCCCAAAAGCCAGAAAAGAAAAGTGAGGCTTGAGGGCCTTGCTAGGACTCATTCCCTACATCACTGACCATGACCTTCCCATGCAATATTATTCCATAATGTGCTGAATAGCCACAGAGTCACAGTAGTTTTGTAATAAGTGACCACTGAATATGCAGTTTCTACCTTACTACCCAAACATGTAGTTAAAATCTATTTATAAAATCCCTCCTTATCTTCAGCACAACCTTTTGTACAACCCTCTGCAGGACGAAGTAATCTTCTCAAGCTGTTGACATACTTTAAAGAAGAAAAATACATTATTGCTTCCCATGCCAAAAAATGTTCATTACCACCTCTGAAGTATGAACAAAACTGCCTAATCTTCCAATAATTAAGCTGCTCCCTAACTTTTTTAATCACTGATTTAAATGTGATTAAAAACAGATGCCATGCATCTGATAAATCAGGTTTGCGTGGGACACACAGACCGTGCTTCAGTTGGACCTTACTGCTGAGGGTATGGTGCTGTTTGTTGGTATGTGGCAGTGCTCCGCTGGGAGATGTTTCATGCTGATCTCAAGGACTGACTTCCTCAAGAACACTGGAATTCCAAATGGATGATTTTAAATGCAATTTATCTGCTCACAGTGTATGTACAAAACTATCCCCAAGGTCTTTCCAAACTGCCCTGTGGTTATGCCCCAAAATATATTTCATGCACCACGTGTAATTCAAATATGCCTGAAAGGACTCAGAGACCGAGAAGTGAGTTCTGATTGAAATAATTCCTCAGGAGAACATTTGTTGCTTAGAAGTGGCTGAATACCACAGAGATTAATAATCCCAGTACAAAATATTTTTCCATGCTCTTTCATTCTGCTCATTTATTTAGAACGTATGCCAGGGAGCATTAATGTTTACAAAAGCCTCCACCCACATCCATGTACGATGTTCTAGTAAGAAGGGCCCAAGGTTATAGTAAGTGTAGTCTTCTGACTGTGCAGTTAGGCACATTTACGCCAGCAACCTTCTTCCCTTCTTTCTTCCCCCATGTGTCCTGTCTATCAAGAGCGCAAGCTCTTTCCCAAATGCGCTTAAGAAAAATAACATGGACCTTACAACACTATAGCTTTTATTCTTGACTTTATAGTCTGAGAAGACGGAGAAGGGGGTTCTGTGGTATAATTTACCTGGGATTATTTTACATAGCTGCATTAGGATGAGATGAATCCACTCTAGAAATGCCTCTTTTGCCTTAAAGTTTAGATGACTGGCACAGGTGTAGATGTGTGAAGCTAGGAAGGGTGGATCCTGACATGTTATTCAGATGCTTTGTGACTACTTGTATTGTAGGGTGGGAGCCTGCACGTCTACTGTCTTACTGTGCTTCCCTACAAACATAAAGTGATAGTACAGGATATGGGGGCAGTTTCCTGCACTGTGGATGTCTCAGCTGACACCATGCTGAAGGGCATTCTGTTTAACAAGCTGGTCTTACTTAGCGACCGGCGTGGTGCCCCACGTCCACCGCTGTTCCTACACAGCTTCCCCTTCCCCTACCTCGCCTCAGTGAAAGGCAAACAGGACTGCAGTTCTGCTTACGCATTAAGAAAGAGAAAACACATCGCAGACTAGACCAATCCCGTAAAAAAACAAAGCAAACTTTCCTGGCTCGCTGCTATTTGTATCGCTCCTTTCAGTACACATCACTACAGCAAGAGCAACTGTATAATTTGACCCTTTTTGAAAACAAAAGGAAGGAAAAACTGAGACGTGGTTTCACTGAAACATGAAGATTCCAAATAAAATGTGGTGCTTTGTACAACTGTGTGGAGAAAGCAGCTCTTAAAATTACAATGACAATCCCTGAGTCAGATGCAGTATTTGGGTGATAGTTTTAATTAAGACTGACATATATTTGTTTCTAGATGTTTCAGCAAGTAGGGAAAAGGGAGACCTTGGCAGAAAGTGTATGTATCAGGAGGCACCTGATGCTATTGAGCCTGAAGCAAACCTCCCCCAAACTCTTCAGGATGTCATTGAAATACACAGATGTAATTATTTGAAGTTCCTTAAGGAATTGATGTCGCAGTGATTAGATATCTCATTACATCAAGAAATAATGAAATAAAACTGACAGAGATAAAAATGAACACACTGATATTTTAGCAATATGTGAACAAACAGGATTATAAGAACAACCTTTCTGAGGCGAGAAACACCTAGGAGAGAATCAGCAGACCCAGGCTTTCTTTTGTTAGTCTGTCCAATAAAGAAAAATAGATCAAAATAGCAAACACTGTTGCTATCCAGCCTAACCTTTCGTTCAGCAGCTTCCTCCCCAGGCCTCCATCCTCTCCAGCCTCTTGTCAAACCTTGTTCGGTGGTACCTCATCCCAAAGGAAGGATAACATGTGTGAGACCTCTAGAACCAGACGGTGATGTGTCCTAGCAGCCAAGTCAACAGAGTATTTCCTATGACTTCAGCTGTCCTTGAACGAGGGCTTCAAGTCACTTACACTGACACCCTTCCTCGAATGAAGATGCCCATGCTTATTCTGCTGTGGAGCTGACTCTCCCTCTCTTCAGTTACTTTTTTGAGCTCTGCATATACTACTTGCTGGAACTTCTAGTGTACCGTTTAATACTTACCCTCCAAAGATCATCCTGGTTAATATTCTAATATTAATTCTAATAGTCGCTATAAGTCAATAATTAAACAAATCTTTTCCTCAGGGAAACCTTGGTGGTAATAACATAAGAGGCAGAGAGGTATTGTTTACATGTCAGTAAATATTTTGAGAGTTATGGTGAAGCTGAACTTTAAGACATTCTTATAGCAGGAAACTTTAACCATGTATACAGTGCATCCAGATAGGCTTTTTTTTATAGCCACAGATGATGTGGTGCTGAACAGAAGTTTTGAGCAATAAAAATAAATCACCAACACATGCTACCTCTTTGCAATTTCTCTGCCCATTAAGAGAAGAAACTGTCTGAGTGAAATAATTTTGGTGTTCCTCTCAGGACTCTTCCCCTACTTTGTTGAGTCTCTGTGCAATTTATTTGAATTATCTTCAGATTTACTCTTACAATAAAATCCTCAGCTGCTCTTTCGAGTCTCCTATTGCATGGCAATACTCTCCATCTCTGCCCTTTCTGATCTTAGATCTTCACTTTTTCTATCGTTTGACTGTGAAGAGTTGTCTTCAGGGTCAGCGAAGACAGTTTTGCTGTCTTCAGTCCTGCAGTTTTGCTGACAACTCTTGGGTCACTCTTCAGCTCCACAAGGGGAGTAAGATGCTAACTGGGCCTGGATGGTTCAGAGGAGTGTGGTGTGGAAAGGTTCTGTGAGCAGTCACTAACCTGAAGCTAAACTTGATTTGGTCAAAAGTGACCAGAAGTAATTTTGAAATCTTCTTGGCAGCCATACATAAATGGCAACCAAAGCTAGCAAAGCTGGTTTTGGTTATGTTTTTTTAGGTTATGTTTGGTGGTGTTCCGGTTTTGTGGTTTTTTTCTTTCTTAACAGAGCATGTCCTGTGAAAGATTTCTTGGAAATTTTTCAGTAAATCACTTCCTCCTCCCCTCATCCCCTCAGACGTGCCTTCATTGGAGGGACAGGTGAGAATCTGTCATACGGATGTTCTTCCTTTTTCTGCCTTCTGCTTTTCCCCACATGAGTCAGGTTCCAGTTTTTGGCAGTAAAAACGCAAACACCCCCCCGGAAGTTCAGAGACGTAAAACTATTTGGGAAACAAGCGTAATCCCGAAGGACAGTAGTGACCAGCTGTCCTGAGCGGCAGCTGGAGGCGGCTCACCTCAAGGTGAGACGAGGCGCTGCCTCGTTCTTCCCTCGGCCATGCCGGCGCGGTACCGCCGCTCCCGCGCCTGACACAGGCCAGGGGCGGGGAACGCACGCCAGAGGTGTCAGAGGCAGCAAAGCCTCCATCAGCCCCAGGCCCTGGATGCCGCCTCTTGGGAAGAAGAAACGCTTCATCGCCAGTTGGGTGAAGACCCGTTGCAGTTCAGCAGCGGCAGTTTCAGAGTGGGATTTCAGGCTGAAGCCGGGCCCCCTCCTCGGACCAGAGCTCTCCCTCCGAGGCGTGTTGGGGAGGGAGCGCGAGGGAGTTTGCACAGCTGCTGCCCGTCCTGCGAAGGCCCGACCCAGGAGCCAGAAAACTGGTCAATTAGAGGCTTGTCACTGACTCCTGCGGGCTGCAAATGAGCTCCAGAGTGAATAAAGGGTTTCAGTTCCTGGAGCTGCTCATCTGGCACCTTTCACCAGAAAGGGGCCAGCTTTACAGTTTTAAGTAAATAAAGTTGAAAGTAAACAAAGCTGGTTTTCGCCAAAACTCTGGATTCTTTGTATGTGAGGAAGTGGAAGCTGCTATTGCCTCAGAGGAAAGCTGACAGCTAAGAGGAGCAAAAGAAGAGGCTTGTGAATGGGGAAAGCTGTACGACACATTGCAACTGCCCTAAATCGTGCAAGGCAGCCTCCCGCAGGAGCTCCTGAGCTAACTCCAGACCTGGGAAGCGTTACAGCCGCGTCAGCACGGCGCTCTGCCTGAGCCGCGCGGCCCGTACCTGACGCCGCTATGCTGCTTCTGGGCCATGAGCGAGGATCTGCGCAGTACTGTGCCGCGCTGGCGTGTCCCGCCGTTGCTGCTTACTGCCCTACAGATACCTAACACCAGGTCTTAGTCCGTGCTAGCACGCATACCTCTCCCAACTTGATGCCATACTTCAAAATTTAAATCTGGGTGAAATCCATACACAGGTACCCGACTGGCTGGAGGATTCAGCAAACAGGCATTTGAGCAGCTAAACTGATGTGGTTTTTCTCTTCTTTTTTTTTTTTTTTTTGGACTGAAGCGAAATGGTGCACTAATTTCACTAAATCAGCCTAAATTCACCCTTTGGGTTACAATTGCACCAAATATACAGCCTAGTTGGAAAAGCCACATTCCTGCGCTTGTACTGTGCAGAGTAGAAAGACTGATATCTGGATTTCTTTGGGACATTTCTCACGTTCCTCTTATGATTCCATCATAAGAAAGGTGCAAAAAGAGAGTTATAATTAACCATTTGGAAGTCTGTGATGTTTTTACAAGGATAACAATTTCCCCTTGTTCATGTTACAGTATGTTAGGTATTTAGTAAATAGTCTGCAAGGAGACTCTTTTGAAGATCCTCATTACTTAACACCTACTGTTTTAAGAACTATTCCTAAACTGTTGTAATAGTGCAAGCTAAAGGGATTTCAGATATACTGGCTTTCTTTTTTTCCGTTCCCTACCCCTCACCCCATTCATTCTCTCTTTTCTGGCCAGAAAACCTCAAACCTCACAATTCCTCCAAAAACACAACTCTGGTAATAATCAGAATGTTGAATTTCTGACAAATGCCATCTGCTGATTTCTTTTTTTTCTCCCCCAAAAGACAAGATTTTGGATACGGCTAGTAAGTACTTTATCTTCTTCCACTTTGTGATACCAAAATAATCACCATGGCAACTCTTTAAGGGCAGTCTTCCAAACAGATTTATTGTGAATGCAAGAACTCAACAGCACTCTCTAGCAAGAAACAAGACGGCATCTATTGCAGGTTATTTTGCTACAATGCATGAATGATGACTAATAGATATAGGCATGTCTGTCTGAACTTTTTCAGTTATCCCTAATAGTTTGACTTAACCATATTTATAGGTGGTGGAGGATGCAAGGGGAGGGAAGGAGAAGCAATCTGTATTAAGCTTACACAGCTTATGTTTTAATTGCCTCTCCTGAATACATTTTGTGCGGCCCCTGATGGCTGTAATACAAGAATACTTGAGAAACAGCACAAATACTAGAACAATGATGCACTAGGCTAGAAGGAATTTCTTTTGAGATAACTAATGAAGCTTTTGGCGTATCGGTTTTCTCTTTTCCTTCCTTTCTTATTTCTTCTTTCTTAGAAAAACGAAAGTAAAGGAGGTTGCCAAAAACTATTCTTCATCATACTGGAGAGGAGAAAAAAAGAAAAGAAAAAAAAAAAAAGAGACAAAAAGAAAAGTCTATTTCGCATGACTATGAAGAATACAGACCAGGACAAAGGCTAATTTATTAATCCTAAACAGTCATGCTAGTCATTTTCCAGGTAGCTGCTTTTTGACTCAGGTGTTGGTTGGAGTTAACAGATATAATTTGTACATGAACCAGAATTTTGGAAACCAGCCAGCATTGCTATGTTATGTAGTTGTGTAAGAGGTTATATATGGTTCTTGCTTTGCATTTGGCAAATGGTTCTTACTTAAACATTCATTTAGCATGATTACTTAAGTGAACCATATAAGGCTATTCCTTGGAGCTGCAAAATTGACTTGTTACAGTGATGCACTATGCCAACAGCTAATTTAGGCTCTACTTAGGAATTTATAGCATTTATTTACCATTCCATTTGAATAAGGCAACTTTGCTGACAACTCTTAGCTGGCCACAACTTTTATATCATGCTACATCTCATCTAACACTCCCAAGCCTTTATTTTTCTGTTATGCAGTCACCCCATTTTCTCAATGCAAAGGAAGAAGATAAGAAAACTTATTTCTGTACAGAAGCAGAAGCACACTGCACCCCGGGAAAAGTGTCCTTTTCTGTGTGAATGGGGCAAGGACGTGGAGTTTTGGGGAGTTTTGCTTTAATTGAATTGAACATCGAAAAAAATAGGAAGGATCTTTCAGACCCTCACCTCTGATTTGAGAAGATCCAAGACACAAAACACGGACTACTTCTCTCCTTTTTGTCAATTCAACTAAAAGAGAAAGTTAAAAATACTGAAGGATCCCCTGCCTGCAGCGTCACACTTGGAGAGAACGCCCTGAGGATGTTACTTAATGTATACCTACATTCCGCAGCAGGTACTCTTCCTTGGGTGTAAGGTATCACACAGGTTTTGTTTGTGGGCTTTCCCAGACTCAACTACATTGCAAAGTGTTTATGAAGTGAAACGTGAGGTAAAGCAGGTATACTGATTCAGTGAAGCAAGTTCTGCAATCACTGGAAACTCGTGAGATTTCCTTGAAAGTAGGGAGTGAATAGAGGCAGGGGAAAGATGTCTCTTTCTTTTCAGTCAAGTCAAAAGTTGGCTCACTGGCTTATGTTCAGTCAAATGAGTGCATGTAAATCCAGGAGAGCTCCCTCCAGCCAGGTTACTGTACTCCTTGTTTGTCTCAGAGAGACTGAGATCAAAATCTGTCTTGCTGTCTCTTTTTACATCTCATTTTCTGTGCAACCAGCCTTTGTGCAGAAAGCTCCCTGTGTTGCTCTTTGGTGGTAGTTTCAGCTTTCTCCTCAATCCCAGCTCTTTTTCTCTTTAGCACTGTAACAGTTCACAAGTGCTCCTTCCTCTGTCCATTTTTTAAGCAACAAGAAAAGTAACGAGGGGAAAAGTTAATTTATGTCTCATTGTAGATACTAATTGCAGAATGCGTCGTCTTTCTTTTCTCCCTTTTCTCCCCTTCGCTGACGCACATGCTCTATAATAAGCTCTGTTACTTGGAGCCTCTATAGTAAGCTGAAACTGCTACTATATTTACTCACTTTCCACATTTAGACAAAGGCTATTTTTAACTGGAGTTCTATTTGCGGGGGCTGCCAGCGTCACTTAATGTTCACATGCATCTTGGGCATCATATGCTTGTTATTTTTATTTACTGTGCCTGTGCCAGGTCTGCTTTTTTTATGGGAAGAAAGAATGAGAATGCTTCTTCTGGCCAGTTCTTGAAAGCTCTTTTGTACAACAGCAGATAGACAGATAAGCAAAGAAAACGCAACTCAGTGCTAGATTTGACAAATCTGCTTTTTAATGGCTGGCATCTTTTATCTCGTGGTCAAGTCGCAAAGCTGTGTTCTTAGTCCCACTGCATTTGTTAAAGGTGAAGATGTTTCAAAGGTATGTTACTTATTCTGGTGTCTCCTGGAGGAGCCATGAGTTCTTGTTGTGCGATGAGGGACGCAGGGATCAGAAGATTATTGTGATTCCAGTTACTGTTACAAGGTAGTTAAAACAGGCGATGTGTAAATAATCAGTGCTTTTCTGATCCTTCTTGTTAATAGGTGCATGCTTTGGAACTTGAATGCAACAGATGTTATTTTCAGATAATTAGTTTGGATTTTCACCCTGCAAATGCTGGAAAATACTGTGCTGCAGCCATAAATCAAGTCTGTAAGCCGGGGCCCGTACATAGCATTTTCTGTATGGGTTTCCCTGCATTGCTCTAGTGACCTCAACTTGACCTAAGGGACTTGCCCTTTACAGAGGTTAGAAACACTTCGTTCAGCATGCTGACTCAGGACGCCTGATTCATTTGATATTGTCATCATCAGACGTCCAGGATTTTGAGATACCCACATGCTTTTGTAGGGAATAGGTTATTCTCTGCACACAAAGCAACATCTTTATTTGCACCAAAGAATGAATTCCAGAAAGGAGTGGTTAGGGAGCAATCCTTTAAGGTTTTGCTGTCAGCACGCTTAACTGGAAAGTTTTAGCAGGAAGCTAAGTTAAGGAAAAAAGCTGAAATGGAACCTCCTAGAAGCGGATTTTGTTTAAGTTTGAAATGTTTTGGAAAGCTTACAGGTTTTTTTTTCTCTCTCTCTGTACTTCCTACTCTTAACGCTAATTCCCTTTTCAGACTGATTTCGACGTGAGAAAGACTGAATAAGCTTCACACAAGTCAAGATTTCTGTACGCTGATCACAACAGAATCAAATCTTTTACATTTTCCTGTTACTAATTTTTCCAGTGCTGTTTCTTTCCCCACTACAGTGCATTTTTTTTGTTTTCTTAAAAAAAAAAAAAAGCTTCTGGTTGTCTGCAAAGTGAGGTCTGGGTTTTAAAATCAAAACTGCTGCTTTCATATATGTGTTTCCAAAGCTGGGCATCAAAATCTACACCAAGTCATGGGGAGGTGTTGGGAGAGTCAGTAAGAACTGCACACACTTCATGTTAGAGAGGTTAATCCATTTAGTTAGGTGACTAAACATGAATGAATCTATATACCTGCCTTTAGGCTCTTTTATTTAAAAACATGTCATCCTGATGATATTACCCTATGTGGGATTCTTTCCATGCAAAATCATGTTTCTGCCACTAGCTGATGCATATTTTTTTACGTTTTAGAAACTACAAAATGAAACTAAAAGCTAAGGAAAAGGAAGCGTACCTGAAAAAAAACGTACCTGTGTTGATTAGAAACTGTCTTGTAAAAATACTTGTCTTTTCCAGTCCCCCTCAGTTCCTGCTAGGCCTTAAATTTACCATTAGAGAATAAAATGTATTCGGGACCTAAGGGTCACCCCAGGCCAGCACAGCGTGTGGTGTCTGTGTGACTCTCTTGCTCTGGGCACAGTTCACGCTGGTGGGGCGCAGCAGCAAGGCTAATTACTGGTGTTACTGGTGGAGCTGAGGAATCACAGTTTAATTTTTTTGTTATAACTTTCAATCCTTTGATAGGAGCGTAACTGCAAACGTTCCGTCCCGTGTGTAATGTCTCTGATATCCACTGCCGCATGACAGCTAAAATTGTACAAGAAAGAACATATATAAACATCCTTTTGGAGGCAGAAGCCGTCTTCCCTTTGTCATGCCACAGGCATGTGATATGCACATGGCTCACTAATGACACACGGCCAACAGCCGTACGTATCAGGAGCAGAGGTGAGCTCATCTATATTTTCAAGGTAAATCCGTCCATTACTTTATACCAATAAGGAATGACTATATTAAAATCATGGCTCATTTACAGAGCCATTTTTGTTTGCTGTCACAAGTTACAAGTAGTAATAACTGCCCTTCAGCTCACTGGCATAATTTTCAGCCATCTCCTACAAAGGTATTTTCTCCAGCATTTTGACTGCAGTGTCCAGGCAAGTTTTTGTAGTGTACACAAAGGTATGATGTGTTTATGCATATATGAATGGTTCTTTTCCTGTCGGTTCTCCACAAGGGGAAGTGTGGGTGTGATGGAGTCTCTAGGGTTTGGGAAGCTTCGGTAACATCCTCTCACTGCTCTGTCTGATACAATTTTCTATCTCTCTCCAGCAAAGAGCAGCAAACTTAGTAATTTATAGCAGTACCAGACTTACTCCGTGGCCACAAATGGCAGGCAGGTTACTAAAAGATAAAATAGACTCGTAAGAGAGCCTGGTCAGCCTGCTGCCAATATATCTGATTTTCTACGGTATCAAATATTTGCACTAGACTGTGGCAGGAGGACACTTATCAAAAGCAAAGAGAACCTTTTCATTGGAAGAGCTACTGTGGAGGGGAGGAAAAGGGTTAAGTATCACAAAAGTTTACGCTGACAGCCGGCCCTTGTGCTCTGCTGCTCTGCAGAGGTTTCCCTTTGATGGAAAGTATTTCAGTGACACAAGACACTAGCAGCTGAGGTAACACACTTCTGCTACAGAAACCTTGTGCTTGCCAGTGGAAGTAAATGAGCGAGAGAGTTCTGGGAACAGCGGTGCCCAGCTTCTGTCCCTCCCCATGCGCGGCTCGTGCACGAGGGCGTGCTGCAGGAGTGGCGAAGGGGACTGCGCTGGGAGACGCACCAGATCAGGACAAATTGGCATTATTTACCTGTTGCTATGACGAAGAGCCTTTCTGAGGCATGATGAACAGTGCCAGACAGTTACGTTATTCATTATGGAGAGCAGCACCAGGACAATGCTTATGGATCACTGCAATCAAACTTGAGCCTTCAGAGTAGACGCTGCGCTGCCTTTCTCCTCTTCCCATCGATTCCTGAATATACTAAATCTATACAGGAGTATACTGTTGTTTAATGCATGAGTTGTCAGGAGACGATACTCAAAACCTGTAGCACCAGTCCCATTTCATGTGACTGATCAAACTTGTCCCCTTGTCAACAACATCCTTTGCTGTAAAAAACAGTGTTTCATGTTAACTCTTAATATGAAATGATTTCTACAATAGCTTGTACTGTTCAAAACTTTCATTATGGCTGACCAGAGCACACCGAGGCCCAGACCCCCAAAACTGAGCCACAGACCTGAAAGCAGACAGATGCTAACTACCTCTTGTAAGTTGTAAGCCTGTGCTGTTTGAGCAGTGTAAGGAACATTGCTGGCAGTACAGGAATATGCACACACACAATTCACCTGGTATATCTGGATACACAGAGGATTTGGGGTGGGATGTGGGAGATGTAAGACAATTTTCCCCCAGATAATCCCTTATTAACTAAAAAAATAAACAAATTCACTTCTTTTGATCCAAAAAAAAGGAGCTGAAATTACTGGTAGACACACCAAGAGACTGGAAATTTTTGGTAGATACATCTAGAGTCACCAAAATTCCCAGAATTTTTGAAAGTAGTAGAACCAGCTTTTCTTTTCCTATTTAATTGCAGTGTTTGGTGGCTTTGAGGAAGCACTGCAGTCCAGGCATGCGAATTCAGAAGCCATTTCACTCCGAGAGAATAAGCAGTGCTTTTTCAGTTGTTGTTGCACCATATTACTTGTGGCAACACTTGCAGGAGACACAACAGGGAAAAAACATTATCTTAAAAAAGACATTCTCAGCTTATTCTAAGTACTCTGTTTCAGAGGTTTTAGGGATGGGTTTTAAGTAGAGATGGCCTTATTTAAAATAGATCCAGATTTCACATATCACAGAAATGAAAGCATTTTGGACCTGAGGTTAGCATGTTCTAAAGAAAGAGACTATTTGTACCGTTTGGATTTGGATCTAGTTTGGAATATGCATGAACATTTGGATCTAGGCTTACAGGCAGGGTAAGGCAGCATGAGCTGCCTGGAAGTTGTGAATCAGGCCCTTCGTTTCCAGGCATTTCCAGGCATTGCTTTTCTTCAGAGAGCGAGCGAGCAAGTTGGCATTCAGCCCTCAGTCTTCATTCAAACCAAATTCCAGTTGCAATATTGCCAACTCTGAGTGTTAAAAACCAGGAGATTAAAATAAATAAATAAATAAATGTTGTGTATTTCTGTTTGCCGTCTGGTATTTGAGACTTAATATGGGTTATGTTTTTAGGTTTTTCTCCACAGCCAGAAGAGACAGCAACCCTGGGGGTAAGAGGTTGAGGGCAGAATGAGATTCTCACAAAGCATTTGACTCCAGAAGCAGCACTTGAATTGAAATCCCAAGTATTAGGAGATCCACACTATAAAATCCCATGAGTCAGAACACATTACCATAAAAGCTTGTGGGAATTTTGTTGAATAAGAATTGTGCAAGGACTCTTAGAATAATTTTATTTCATGTTACTGAACATGCTCTCAATAAGAGTTAAAAAATTCATTTTCAAGAATTAGAAGCTTCACAAAGAGCTTTTATTCTTTGAGCTGGCTTTTACAGAGACCTGTCAGAAAATACACTAGATTTCAGAGTCCCTGATATATGGCGTTCTCTGGATGCCACATGTCTGTCCCCTGGAATAGGCTATAGCATAGGAACAAGTCAGGATAAATGAAGATGTTTGTTATAGTCTGTGAATCCATCCAGCCCAAATCTCCTGACGCATAAACAAAGCCAGATCCAAACATCTTGTCACATCTGCTTCGTACACCAAACAGCTGGGTGGCACAGATGCTTTGGCCTACTGGAGCATCTCGGGCTCAGTGCGTTCTTCTGTATGCTTAGTTATTTGTTTTAATTGGTTTCGATGATTTGACTTAAATCGCTTCTGATGTTGCTGGAATACAGGTACTTTTGTGGCTGATTGTGACAGCTGCCACAAGCACGTGGGAGGAGACATCAGTAACCTAAACCTTCTGGGTGAGAGATCACCATGAGCAGGCCCTGAACTTAAGGACACTGACTTCAGAAGCAGGAATGTTGCTCTCTGAGCTAGAAAAGACACACACACAGCTGCCGGGAAAGGAAGTGAAACAGCTAAATAACGTCTCTCTCTCTAAATTGTGTCTAGACATGCATATATAGAATTATATATATATGTATTTATCATGAATGACAGAGCATCTTGTTGATTTCTCCCTGCCTTTTTTCCCTAAATCCATTCTGTCTGTCTTCCTATCATACCATACCATACCATACCATACCATACCATACCATACCATACCATACCATACCATACCATACCATACCATACCATACCATACCATACCATACCATACCATACCATACCATACCATACCATACCATACCATACCATACCATACCATACCATACCATACCATACCATACCATACCATACCATACCATACCATACCATACCATACCATACCATACCATACCATACCATACCATACCATACCATACCATACCATACCATACCATACCATACCATACCATACCATACCATACCATACCATACCATACCATACCATACCATACCATACCATACCATACCATACCATACCATACCATACCATACCATACCATACCATACCATACCATACCATACCATACCATACCATACCATACCATACCATACCATACCATACCATACCATACCATACCATACCATACCATACCATACCATACCATACCATACCATACCATACCATACCATACCATACCATACCATACCATACCATACCATACCATACCATACCATACCATACCATACCATACCATACCATACCATACCATACCATACCATACCATACCATACCATACCATACCATACCATACCATACCATACCATACCATACCATACCATACCATACCATACCATACCATGTCAAAATTTACTTTCAAAGCTGTTCAAAGGCAGGATCCAGTCTCTCTCATCCACATGGTTAAACAGCCAGAATGCCTATGAGGACTGTAAATCATGGACAGCATTTCTTCTGAAAGGGCGTACGCCCGGTGGCTCAGCGATTCCCCATGCTACTCAATCTTTTCATGATCCATTTCGGACTTACGGGGAAGAGCCCTCTTCCAGACGGCACCTCACTGGGCACCTGGCATGTGTGTCGGGGCTTCCAGTGGAAGTACTGGACCAGTCCAACGTTCTCCAGCTAAAAAAGCAGAAACAATCACAAACCAAGATGGTCTGGTTTCCGGCCAACTTTAATTAATTAAGTTCTACCAAGCGTCACACATTTACCTCAAAAAAAAAATTTCTGTTCATATTAAACGAAAATCTTCTGGGGAAATGAGTCACCAGACCCCGGTCAGAACCTGACCCCCGTTTCTCGCAGTGCAGGACAATACCCCCTAACTGCCGGTTCAACCCCAGGCTGCTTCCACGCGGTGCTGAGCCGCGCAGCCTGCGCCGTCTGAGCCGATGTCACCCGCGGAGGGCTTCCCGACGGCCTCCCCTTCGGGCCATCTGTATGCAGGCTGCCTGTTGCACGCAGCTCAGGAACCCAGGGGCTTCCCTGCTCACTCCCTCCATCCCGCCTTTGTTCTCTCTATCTCTTTGGGAAGCATCATCCTTGAGGATGCACTGCACAAGTCCTCCCCTGCCATAAGCATCTATTACAGAAATGACCCAGCTGGCACACATCCTCGCGAGCTCCCTTGCAAGCTCCGGAAACATGTGAACACTCCCTTGCTCATTTGATCTGTTATTTTAAAATCCATAAAACATAGAGGAAGGCGATAATGCCAGTCAGGGAGGAATTTTCCCTAGCTGGTGGATCGGGGAGAGTGCTTTGTGCCTATCGCTAGTAAACAGGCAAGAGGGAATCCCGTCCCCGGTGTCACCGGCGGGACGTTGGCTCACCGCTAGTCATTCTATATGCGCCATGACATTTGCTAAGTCAGACTTCTCTCTTATGTCGCTGAGCATTTTCCACGAGGCACCAAATTACTCACTTCTCTCTCCCGGGAACACCTCCCTGCCATCCATCCTGTGCCACAGTGATACTGCGTCACGAGTCACTTAAGATTAATTACGATTGCTCCACGTTTACTGAACCTTGGAGAATCAGATATCGCTCCTCCTCTCCATGCCTTGCTGTGATGGGGAATTTGCACCTTCTGAGTCCAGCACAGCTACCTGATAATCTTTGAAGTTGCTTGCAGTTCTTCATAAACTTTGAGATCTTTGTAACATACAACTGAATGTTACTTTGATTAAATGTTTTATTAAACTCCTTTTCCTGATTTCCTTTTTTAAATTTTCTTCATTAAATTCCTTTTCTGACCCGACCCATGGGAAAAAATCAGTCTTGTTTCATTCAGTGCCAGAACTTGCACAAGTAAAACGAGTGTGATGTTGTCCCTTGATGTAAATGTCTGAAAACTACCACTGCGTTCAGCACTGCTTGTATAATGCTTTTTTAAAAACATCAAACAGTTCAACCACTTAGTTGTTGAGCTCACCATGTTACAGGAGCTTGTACTATACCACCGAATTAGAAAGGCTGATAAACATTTCTGCCTCAGGTAAATAATTTGCAACAAGAAATGCATTCCGTGAATGTAGTTTCTTTTCTGCTCAGGGAATGTCTCTGGGAAAGTTGCCGTTTCCTGGAGATGGTTGTAATAAAAGCTAAAATTAACAAAATAGGCATTACTATAGGCATTGCCAATAATCTTCCAGGAAATGAATTAAAAAACCTGAAACGATGCATATTTGTGCATGTAAGATCATAGTTTGATTTCCTCCCATTGCTCAGGGTAGTTAACCTCCATCACCTGAATAATCATCCAACTCAAACAGGAGCCTTGCAAGAATGCTAGCAAAGTGTCTTGAATCTGTTTCAGACGTTGTAGGCTTTTCTTTATCCTTAGAAAGGCTGTATTTTGTGAGGCTGGGATTGTGTTAAATGGCAAAATTTCTACTTCACAGGGGTTTGAGTGCCAAATAAAGGTAATGCACAAGTATGGATGTTTGCTATTTCCCGCTGTGGCAAGAAGATGACTACATTTGCAGTGCTGGAGGTTCAGATGGGAATGGCAGAGAACGTATGGTCGATATTGTATATTATCATTTTGTGTCAAGGATTTGGAATGCCATTTTATGGGTGATGGGATGGGCAGGAGGGTGAAGATAGAAGAGTGTTAATAAACAACCTTATTGCTTCCTACTCCTCGTAATTTGTTTGCTTTTTTTACAGAAGAAATCCTCTTCGTACCTTATGTCAATCATAGCTGAGAATATGAACTGTTTTTCATGTGAATAAATGAATGTGAATGTATGTGAATAAAGTAACATGCCATTTCCTATCTGGAAATTATGCATACAGTTCATATGGTGAAAATCCATTTTCTCCTTAAGCCCACACTGGTGTTTCAAATGCTGATGTTCTTGTAGAAACGAAGGAAAAAAATGCTAGTTGGAGTCGGCTTAAAGGAAAACAGTCAAGATTTGCAAGACCATCATTTGGATTGAGTGAAGTCCTTTTCCTTTTTCCTCCTTAGTTGTATTCAAACAGCCTGTCAGTTTTTAGCCTTCTTTGGAAAGTAACAGTCAACAGTCAGAGCTCTGCCATGCCCAGGGACCAGCAGCTCCATGCCGTCTGTTGGCCGGGACGGAAACAAACCTGGGGCTGGTATAAGTGTGAAAATTCTCAGTAGGGAAGCAGCTGTGTTTTGATCCTCCCAGAGCATCTTGGAAACTAGCAAGGGGAATGATAATTATGAAGACGATATTATAATATTCACATTTAAATATATAGGTTTTATAGTTGGTCCCTTTTCAAGATGCATTTGCTTAGGCACAAAAGGTCGTGTGCGTGTTAGCTGCATATGCTTTGCCCTGTGCCACAGCATATACGTGAATCACATGGATTGTACATGAACATAGCTGTGACAAAATAAATGCCCAGAACAGGATTTGGGGAAAAGTTCGTTTCCCCATTTGTTGGTAAGTACCACAGTCGTATCGAAATTCAGTCCGTACCTACTGTTTCTCCTGCCGTGGAGTGCCTTGGAGCCTGCTTACTACGTGGTGGATTGTTCTGAGCATTGCTGCATAATATTTGCAACATATCTGCAAATGGTAGAAACCTACCCTATCCCCACAGACGGTATTGCATCAGGATAACTGGGTTATACCTAGTATGGAGAAGGGAAATGGCACTGATTGCCAGCAGGGGAGAGAGGACGTTTTGTAGGCACCGTAGACTACTGAATCAGATCTTAGATATGCATATCCACTTCATTTTGTAAAGTGTCGGGGCCTAGCCCACCTATTTAGAAAGACAGTGGGGTTCTCATTTGCCTGTTGAAATATATGAACCAAAAGCATACGTATGAGTTGCAATTCATATGTCTATAAACAACACATGTCATGTGGACAATATTTTCACAGTCCACGAATAAATGCATGGTAGGGTCTACCTCGGAAGGGGTAGGGAACATGGGTGAACAAGAAAGGCTGATGCACTCGGCTTCATTAACTGCTAAAAAAATATTTCGTACCATATCACTCAATGGATCTATGGCTACTTACAACAGTAGATCTGCCCCAGTATTTCTCTCAGTTTGATTTTCCTTTTTTTTCCCCTCACAATTTTACAGTATGTTAGTTTTCAGTGCTTGAATTTTTACACCTGTTGTTTGTACATGGAGTATTAACACAATACTCCTAGATGTGTCTGACTTCAAAAGTTTGTGTTGCCATTAAGCTATTTTCCTTTCTTTTTGTGAGAGACGGACAATTAAAAACATTCCCACTATTTGTAAATTCTCCTTGTGAGGAACACAGCAGATTGCCTGGATCTTCTGCTTGTTGTTCTGGCTTCAGTTTCAGAACTGAACGCACTCCTTCTGCTCCGTCTGTTTGAGTTTTGACAATGCAAAGTCTGAAGCTGGAGGAAGTCCCATATATAAGCGAAGTCTATGCTTCTGCTTTATCTCATTTTTAATTGAATTTCAATTGGATTCTGCTCGCCTTTATGTAATTCGGTGCAGGAGGATACAGAGCTTTGGTAGTACACTTTCTGCAACTAGAAGTTCTCTCTAGTCACGAAACAATAACATATAATGGGCATTATATTTAAGTACAGCTGATGTTTTCAACTAGTACATTTCTGCAAAATAAGTTATTCTGCATACATTCAATTGCTAAAACATACATAGAAGTAGCTAAAAACTTCACTGCTGAATGCATTAGCCACATTTTCCTTTTAATTAACTGCATGTTAATTATTCATCAAGCAGAAAACAAACTAGTGCAGTTCCTTTGGCTGATAATGCAGTATAATTTGTAATATGCCCTCTTTTTATTGGACAAAGGAACAAATCCTCTCATGGTTGATATATGTAGGTGTTGCCCTTCACTGCAATGTCTCACTAAAAGCCTTTTCTTTCAGCTGGATTTTCTTTACAAAGACTGTCTTCTCAGCCTGGCTTTGTCCTGTACGTTGAATTCAGCCTTCTTGAGGTCTGTTTTACTTTGCAAGAGTACCATGCTGATAAAGCCAGCACTGCAGTAAGTTCTTTTATTGTCAAAAATCATTCCTGTAAGCAAGCCTATCAACATAGACGTGCTAATTTGCCTATGTGGTATTTTTATGACATTTTATACAGGTGAATTTAAAAAATCTGGGACTGTGTAATGAGTCTTCTAGTTATTAATTAAATATAAGAATGCTATTAATAGCATTCTTTGTAGCTTCATATGTGTAAAGTATTTTTTGTAAAATATCCTGCAATGTATTACAGATGAAGTGAGGAGCACAAATGATCAGCCTGAAGTACGAGTTTAAGCTTGCTTGTATAGCCCAGTTACACATTTCTGCCTGTATTATGAAACCAACAATATTTTATTAGCAAACAACTTTAATTGCTAAGAGATGGTTCAAAGAACATATGTCATTATACACTCTTTTTATAAAGAAAACAGGCAAATGTGGAAAACTTTATAAGCTCATCTTGCAGCTTCTTTAAGTGTATAGCTTAGCAGTTTGCAGGATCAAATACTATAAAAGAAATGAAAAATTCAATTAGAGCACAGCATTACAAGATCATTAGAAATGAAGTTGTTGTATTGTGTTAACAGAAAAATTCTGCTGCTTTGGGGTGTTGTAACAGGACATGCTACGTCTGCTGCCGGGACTGGGTGGACTACGTTAAAAGGGAATGCAGAATGTTTGTTCTGCTGGAAACACATAAGTCTAAAATTTGTGATATGCAGTCTAAATTCATACCATATAATTAATTCATACCATTTATTAGAACTACTAATAAAAAGCCCTGCAAAAATTTTGCTACCCAGCCATGTCACTTATCACATTGAGACAAAAAATGCTGATCTGGTCAAAAACTAGCAGTGAAAGAAAAGAAAGTTCACTGTAGAAGCTTGGATTCAAGTGGAAGAAGGGGAAGACTCCATCTCCCCTAGCCTGAGCATGGAAAATCAGGTATCTGTTCTGAACCAGAATCTGAACCAGTCAATGGCAAGTGAGAGAAGGTGACCTCTAGAAGGTCACCTCACCAAACCTCACCCAACCCTCGGAGGAGTGGTCCACATGAGCCGGGTCCCCCCACAGTGCTGCTGCTGGGTCCTCAGCAGCCGCAGAGGAGGCCTAGGCTGCTGGCTTTGGTGAAATGCCGATCTTTCCCATGGCTAACCTGCAGGGAGAGTCACCTCTCCTTGGACCCGAGGCTGCCATGCTGATTCTCTCTTCTGGAGGTACAGTAGTTTTATTAGGTTGAAAATCTTTAATTTCAGGTCTTGGACAGCCTCAGGAAGGATATAAATTGTCAGTGAGGGGTTTTTTATATGTTTGTGTACTGGTGTTTTAGTCTGTGGTCATCTGTGTGCAGATGGAAACCCCATTGGATCTAGCTGTGGAGGGAGACGGAGTAATTGCTATCTGGCTGCGGCAGAACGGCACCGATTTCACTTGCCTGGGAAGCTGTGGCTGTTCCAAGGCAAAGGAAGAATAACGTTGGCCTGATGCTATTACTTCTCTTGTTCTCCTGCTTGCTAGAGGAAAAGGAACAGTACGGCATGGAAGTCTGTTTCCCTGCTGAGGAGAAATAAAAGCACCTCGTCCTGCAGGCACGTAATTTTGTTAGTCTGCTTTGCCAATTACCTGTTTTTAAAGCACTTTAAATTAGATTTAACTTAATTCTGTTTCTCTTTCAGGTCATAATATTGTTTAGAAACATTATGGAAACACGGGCACAACGCAAGTTCTCTGTGGCTAAAAAAAAGAAGAAAAAAGAAGGTTGACGTTTCCACCTTTGCTGCTCACTGCCGGCCCCTTTGCTTGGCTTCAAAGGAAAGGCAGCGCATCGGCCGCCCGTACCTCTTCGCGCCTCTGCCCCTCGTGCCCGCTCTGTGACTCCGCGAGGCGGATGCAGCCGTCGGCAGGCTATGACACCCGCTTGGGCGTCCGCAAAGGAGGCCTCCGACTCATAGCTGGAAACGGCGATGAGACGTTAGTAAACGTGACGATCAAGAGCGTGTGAGGCAAGGAGGGAGGACTGTGCCGCTCGCTGCCGCGGCGCTCGCCGAGCGGTGACAACAGCGGGTCTCAGCCGGGATGTGCCAGGGGAAGGTACCTGTTGTCCCCACGGCCTCTGAGGGATAGCTGCTGGTATGGCAGCGCCCGGTTATGTCTTGGCAGATGGGGTCCTGGAGTGAGAGTGAAGCTGGTCCGCTGTGCTGAATAGGTAAGAGGCATAGTACTAGCAGCAGAGCAGAGAGAAAGGACCCGGTTGTGTGAATTTCCCCATCTCTGAGACCTCTCTGGTTAGCACCTACTGAAAACTGCGTTGCTTGATATTCTGGTTCCCAGGCTCCTTTACTGACCATCTTGAAGACATTGCTTTGCAACAGTAAAATAATATTTGCGTAGTGAATAATAGGATACTATTTGGAACTCTTAGGATTAAAGGATAAAATTTGGAACTCTTAGCTCTTCGGACAAGCCCTAGTATTTTGTCAGAGCTTAAACAAAAACTTGGGAGCATCTCTGTCTGTTTAAATTGATGGATGTGTGCAATTACTCCATTGAAACTTATCCCAATATAAATGCAGTTATACCAACATAGATCTGGTGTAGAACTAGAATCAGGTCCCAAATAATTGTCTGAGTCTTGATATTGTTACACATGGGTATGTAAGCCACACCAGTTTATTTTTACCATTATCTAATGCAATAAAGTATTTCTTTGAATTTTTCTCCTTGTAGAGGCATGTAATGTGCTTTAGTGAAGTTAATCATGTGCAGCCTCAGGTGACTACTGCTTGTATTTCTAGTTTATTTTCTAGCCTTCTTTTCATTCTCCCTTATTAATAGATGTGCTGAGGCTTCAGAGGAAGCTTAACTTTCTAGAAGCCATTTCTCTTCAACTAGCTGTGACACATGCCCGCCTGATGGATGTACGGTACTCACTTTCTCTGCAGACGAGTATCTGATTTCATTGGGAGTCCTCACTGACTCTAATATTGCTGAGACAGCTGCTCATCTTTCTTTTTTTTTTTTTTTTTTTCCGTGAGAAAGCACCATGTACTCACTCTAATTACAAATCCTGTGATCTGGCCATTCTTCAGCTTTTGCAGCCTGCCTGTAACAATCCCTATTGGGGTTTTAAAGATGATCTGTATGCGGAACACCTGATCCCCCCAAATATTCCGTTTCATTTATTGCTTATTTTTGCACTGATCCCACTTTGTTGTCTTTACTGGGGGCAGAGGGGTGAGAAAGGGAAAAGTTATTTGTTTATTTCTATTTTGATTTTAGGGAAAGGGGTTTGAGAAAGCTGAACTGTAACTCCCTGGCCACCATTTTGTGTGTGAAGACACAATATACAAATGTATGTTTTGTGGCTCGTCCTAACAGCTTTGCAGAGCCTCCTTATTTTTGATGGCAGGAAGAAATCAGTGTTTTTGATTCACGGAGTCTGAGTTTGATAGCTGCTGGTGGCTGTGGCGCACAATGACGGTTGTAAATGGTGCCCATCGGCACCATGTTAAGCATGAACATACAGAAACAATTAGTGACTTTTCTAAGCAGTTACTGTTTGATGACTACCTAATTAAAACGCTTAACTTAAATAAATTGGTGGCAAATACCATTGGAAAGTCCATCCCAGCTAGATTTCGATTTTTAAAATTGTTATAAATATTGATACAGTTCTGCAGAGAAGCTCCACTGAGCCAGGGAATGTGTTCAACCAGCGGTCTCCCATGGTGTGGGGAGGGGTGTATTAGCCCACCGAACAGCACAGAGCACCCGCCTCCTTAGCTCAACCTTTGCAACACTCTGAACTGATGTTATAAAATACTTGAGCTCCAAGAAGCGTTGTCATTGTGAGTTACCATGTTCTAATCAACTTACTTCTCTAAGTGATGGCTCACAAGGTCTGTGCAAC
>NW_010534278.1:12812-22371 GCF_000687285.1 Phaethon lepturus | reverse complement strand
TCCTGCTGATTCTGTTTAGTGTACATAAAAATATGCACATGCATTCTCTGCAAATACAAAATCTGCTTTGTTGCATGGACAAAGATATCCCTATCTCTTTGCCTCCTCTATCTTTGTCTCTCAGTGACTGTGTAAGCGGGCCAGACTGCAAAAGCAGAGCATCCATCACTGGAGAAAGATGACTGGATTTTTACTTAAGTCTGTAAGCATGTGGAAGATGTTGGTGTGGAATGAATATATCTTTTAATTTATACTTTTAGTATATGATTTCTCTGTAACTCATGGAATTCTCTGTAGGTCAGCAAAGGTCTTATCAAGTCAGTTCATATGGTCTGTACGCACTGATACAGTTTTGTCCAATACTTCTTACAATACCTTTGGCCATATGGAAGCCGAAGCCCTTGATAAACAGGATCCTCTTTCATGCTCTTACCTTGCCTTCATCCCTCTGAAATTTGAAGTAATTTTTTTGTTGAAATAAGTATATAGCAGAGACTATTCAGAAGTTCCTTGGTTGGCCTCCTCCATAGCGTTGTGTTTACTTACAGCTCAACACAATGTGAACTTGAGGGTGTTGTGCTGATCTGTCCACTGAGTATTATCTCCATAGATGTTTATTTTCCAGGACATAGTGCTGACTGCCCACCTGAGGATGTGCAGAAAAGCACAGTCCAAAGAAAAGATCCACTCAGTTAGCTGAGAGCATCTCTGTTTTTCTTTTTCGAATTGCATTGTTTACCATAGAGCCTATATTGATTTTTTTTTAATTTAAATCTCAGTCATGTGGCTGAATAGTTTGAAAGATACATTAAAAAATAACAAAAAAATGTTTTCTTTCCTCCTTTATTTTGGATGACCTCCAGGTCCCCTAAATCAGATTCTGGCCTTGGCTGCTGCCATTTCACACCCTTTGTCGCCTGTTGCTGTTCAGTCCTGGCAAAATCCTATTCCTTTCTGACTGATAAAAGCTTCTAATATGTATATATCTGGGAAAGTTACTATTTGATCCAGAATATTAAAAAAATTATGCTATTTGTGTAAGACTTGTAAAACAGCCTTGTGCAGATGTTACACTCTCTGATCCCTATCTGTTAAGCATGCGTGACACCCAGAGACATACAGTTGTAGTTACTCCCTTACATATTCTTATTAAATAAGACTAATAAGTCCTCCATGAGCCTTAGCATAGCTAAGGGAGGTGACCCGAGACAGCCAGCATGGCTTCACCAAAGGCAAGACCTGCCTGACCAACCTACTGGCCTGCTGTGATGGAGTGGACGAGGGAGGAGTTACCAATGCCGTCTATTTGGACTTCTGTGAGGTCTTTGACACAGTCCCCCACAACATCCTTCTCTCTAAATTGGAGAGATACGGATTTGATGGGTGGACTGTTCGGTGGATGAAGAATTGGTTGGATAGTCACATCCAGAGGGTAGTGCTCAATGGCTCAATATTCAGATGGAGATCGGTGATGAGTGGTGTCCCTCAGGGGTCCGTATTGGGACCAGCACTGTTTAGTATCTTCATCAATGACACAGACAGTGGGATCGAGTGCACCCTCAGCAAGTTTGCAGACAACACCAAGCTGAGTGGTGTGGTTGACACGCCTGAGGGATGGGATGTCATCCAGAGGGACCTGGATAAGCTTGAGGAATGGGCCCAGGTGAACCTCATAAGGTGCAACAAGGCCAAGTGCAGGGTCCTGCACCTGGGTTGGGACAACCTCCCTGCTATCAGTAGAGGTCAGGGGATGAAGGGATTGAGAGCAGCCCTGCTGGAAAGGACTTGGGGGTACTGGATGAAAAGCTGGACATGAGCCAGCAATGTGCGCTTGCAGCCCAGAAGGTCAACCATATCCTGAGCTGTATCCAAAGCAGCATGGCCAGCAGGTAGAGGGAGGGGATTCTGTCCCTCAGCTCCGCTCTGGTAAGACCCCACCTGGAGTCCTGCATCCAGCTCTGGAGCCCTCAGCACAGGAAAGACATTGACCTGTTGGAGCTGGTCCAGAGGAGGGCCACAAAAATGATCAGAGGGATGGAACACCTCTCCTGTGAGGACAGGCTGAGAGAGCTGGGGTTGTTCAGCCTGGAGAAGAGAAGGCTCCAGGGAGACCCAATTGCAGCCTTCCAGTACTTAAAGGGGGCTTGTAAGAAAGACTTTTTAGCAGAGCCTGTTGTGATAGTACAAGGGGTAATGGTCTTAAACTAAAAGAGGGCAGATTTAGACTAGGTATAAGGAAGAAATTTTTCACAATGAGGGTGGTGAAACACTGGCACAGGTTGCCCAGAGAGGTGGTAGATGCCCCATCCCTGGCAACATTCCAGGTCAGGGTGGACGGGGCTCTGAGCAACCTGGTCTAGTTGAAGATGTCCCTGCTCATTGCAGGGGGGTTGGACTAAAGGTTAGATTACCTTTGAAGGTCCCTTCCAACTCAAAGATTCTCTGATTCTATTATTTTAAGACTGTATAATGAACAAAAATCGAATTACTTGAGTGAAATCTTCATCTGACTGAAGTCTATAGGAAAACTTGTTCTATAGAATAGCAAAACTGCTATATTTATTTTGGACCTGGATCTTTATTTTGCCACTTTTGAGTTACAGGGAAGCTTTTTAAATTGGCATCACTGTATCAAAAGCAAGTACTGTGTCAACAAAAGTGATGCCTTTGAATGGTGGGTGACATGATTACTATTTCTACCTCATTATGTGAAGTTCATTTTGAGTTTGCAAAGCATTCCACAGGTCTCAGTTAAATCATACCATAAGGGAAATATCAATGTACACATTTTAAATGCGCATATGCTTCCACGGTGAGCATAGAGTTCGTCCAGAAAACTAGAGAGAGATGCAGCATAGCACACAAGACTAGAATAAATGGGGGCTGTAAAGTGCCATATATCAATTTTCCCCATTATTGTTTTTAATGTCTTTGTATCTGAACTTAGAAGCATGACAAAAATCCGCTAAGTTTTCATTTGCAGTTTGCTGCTTTCTGGTAGCGTAACAAGCAACACAAAAGGGGAGCTTTTGAGAATACTCCCAGATGTTCGGCTTGCAAAAGCACTCCACATGTGCCGGCTGTATTTGGTATTTTTAGATTTCTCTGAGATCCAAAACACTATCAAACCCCAACGGCTTTTTCTCTCTGAATCTTCAATCCGTGCTGTGTGGCACTCATTCGTATTGGATGATGCCAAAGCAGGGGCTGAATAATCAGATACTCTGGCACTTTGATACATTTTCTGAAACCACAGGGAAAAAAAAAAGTGTACTTAGGAATGCATTCTTTATGTCCTCTGGTAAAATCCTTAGCCAGTAATATTTTTCCCTAATCTGTTATGGGGTTAAAAAGAAGAAAAAAAACCCTCTTAGCCACATTCTTTTTCTCTGTAAGCGACACGCAAATTTTTCTGCTCCTGCTGCCCTGATTCCTTAACGCTCCCCCCGCCGCCTCCACCCCCTCTGCTCCTCTCACGTAAGATATAAAAAAATTATAGTGTTTCTCCCGGGCACCGTGAGGTTGAACTAGAAAGCCTGTGTACAGCACGTTCAAAGATGACACCTGTTTCCTATTTAGAGCAAGTTCTGAACTTCAGCAGGTACTGCTGTTTCTCAATAAATGCACTAATACAAACGGTTCAGGACTCTCCACCTCCGTTCACACTCCTCTTTCCCATGCTCTCATCCTGCCCCTTCCTCCCTCCCAGGATTTCTCCGTCAGGCTTTTCTTTTCGCCTGACTGCGACACAACATCTAACCATCTCCTTCCACCTCAACAGCTTATCTCCGGTGTCAAGCACGTGGTGACGCCTCTTTCCCACGCCGCTCGCTGCGAGCGCGAAATGGCTGATTGGGTCACCTTGCTACGCCGCCAGCGAGCGGTGACAACTGACAACTGGGAGCTGTAGCAAGGAGAGGTTCCTCCCCACCGCGCCGGCCCCTCCGAACCAGCATGGGAGGTGTTTTCTCTGCTATTTCCAGCTTTGGTGTGAGGAGTCTCCCCAGTTATTTTTGTAAGAGGGGTTTTTTTTTGTTTTTTTTTTTAAACCTCTGCGTGTCCGTCCTGTACACTCTGTGCTGGCTGCCCAGGAGCTGTGGAGTGACGGACAGAAGGAGGGACCAGGGCCAGGGAGGTGGCGTGAGCCAGCGGACATATGACCCACGTGGAGCGTGTGTCACCAAGCGAAGCATGCCTCGGCAGCCCTGCCTGCTCACTAGCCCCACACTGGCTCAAGCCGCTTCTAGGTAAAAGGTGCCTTTCTGGGAAAGGTCTCTTCAGATCCAGGTTATCTGGGTGTTGCACGTTGATACCTTGTCAAATTGCTGCTGCCGCTACAGCAAGTGCTATTTGCAAGACAGATATTCATGTACTTTTCAACGTCTTAGTTGAATGTCAATAGGAGGGTCTTCTATGCAAGGACCGAGACTGTGACTGCTGGTCTGAGCAATGCGGCACACGTAGCATGTCTCATTGCATCAGGGTTTATGAGTTGGAATGGCTTTAATGGAAAATGTCTAGTACAACAAAGAGTCTTAGTCCCCAAAATAGCAGAGCGACAGGATCATAAAATCATAGAAAAAATTGCATTAAAAGGAACCTTTGGAGGTCTCTAGTCCAACCTCCTGCTCAGACCAGGGCTAGCTTCAGAGTTGGAGCAGGTTGCTTGGGGTTTCATCCGGTCAAGTTCTAAAAACTTCCAAAGACAGAGATTACACAGTCTGTCTGGATGCACTTTCCCAAAATGAATGTGCAGTTTTGAATACATCTCAGGTCTTCAGGTAAGAGTAGGGTATATTTTGCTCCTCTGCTTGGAGAATCATGCAGTGCCTTGGCTGCAAGTGTTCAAGCCAGAAGTTACTCCTGTGACTACAGCAAACATACGTGGCTAAATTCCAGAGGGCTTTTCTGGAGCTTTTACCACCAAGGTTAGGGGATTATAAAGACACCAGTTATGAGTACAGTGTGAAAATATGCCCATATAACAGAATCTGGCCTAGCTTTACCTCTTGGATGCCCACCAGCCTGCTGTGCAAGCATCTAGCAATTGAATCTTTCACCTGAATTTTTATGGAGTATGGACAGAGTCCAGGCAAATGCCTCTGTTTGTTTCCCCTACCTACTCCCTAACACCTGTTTTTGAGACCTCTTGGTTTGATTCCACAGCCCAGGTCCAGTGCTGACTTTTCTGTCTTTTCTTGTATAGGTATTTCCAGTGTAAAAATTAACATTCTATTTCCACCTAATTCTTAAACAGTTAGGCACTTGTTAGTGGAAAATACCTACATGTGGGTGCGCAGATCCTTTGTGTAGAGTCTCTGAACACAACAAAGTCAATTACTTAACAGAAAAGTACAGAACTTACTAATTCTTGCTGACAGAAAAAGCTCCAAAAACATGATGAGCGTTGCCTTTCCTTGGGAACTGGGCAGGACTTCAAGCATGAGGAGTCAGGACCTCCCATTGTCCCATGAGGCTCCCGCACAGGCTTCCTGACCAGGAACTGCTGCACCAAGCCTTGAACTGAGACCTCAATTTGTTGTGTTTTATTTCTTGGTAGGTGATCAATTTAAATGTCAAAGGAGACCAATTGGAAAATTTTTTAAAAAAGTTAAATTGAACATATTCAATTGAAACTTGTTTCCTTTATATATTCATGTGTTTTCTATTCTGGCATAATTATTTTAAAACATGACTAAAATACAATGAGTTTGATTAAGATGGTTTTAATAAGAAGAACAGAAAATGTGTCTGTATGTAATAATAACAATGAGCCTCATATTTTACAGTTTAATTTGCTGGGTCAACATCTAATGCTTTTCCCATTAGCATTGGTGTGATTTGATGTGGAAAATAATCCCATTTCCCAACAAACTTTAGGAGATAACAAATATTTAATGACACCCTACGTAGAAACAATAAATAAATTTGAGTCGCTCTTGGACTCCTGTGGAAAGAGGTTGTGAAAATTTTATAAGTTGGGAATTAATAAATTATAACCTGGCTGTTAAAATGTGAATCACTAAAGACTCTTGACACCCTTTTCCTTTCTCTAATTAGAATTTAAAAATAAATAAATGAACAAATAAACTTGTCATGTTTAGAGGCTAACTTACTTCTCTGCACTAGTTGTGAAAGTAAGAAAACTTGACCATATATAGTTTGCATATTTTCATTTGCAAATTAGAATTTCTGGAAAGGACAGGCGTGAGATAATGGATCAGCAGGATAAAACATAACCTGTTTATAAAAACATGTTGTAACATACAAAACAATTACGCACAAAAATTCATGGAGCCTCCAGATTCTTTATAGTGGTCTCTATATTAAATAGTCATAAGAATTGTCAATACAATTTTCATTTAGTAGAGCAAAGTTACCTCCAAACACTTCTGTATGTGCTTTGTTTATGCACAGTTTGCATTCAAATTCAGAATGAGCAGAAGTAAAGACCATAACGATGATACAGGAACATTGGTCAAAACGTTGTATGTACTGAACATTCTGTGGAGCTCAGATATTTGTCTGGGAAAGATGGGAATTATGTGTCTGTCCATACACTGGCTCTGGCAGCCCTCTAGTTCTTCATAACCTTTCCCCTCTGCTGAGCTCTCCCTGTGCCTCTGTGGAAGGAGCAGTTGGTCCTTCCAGGGCCGTGAGGACTCAAGAATGAACAGAGGGAAAACAAGTGAAAGCAGGCCCTTATTCCTCAGAGCAGAGTGAAGGTAGTCTTAAAGTGTAACCAAGTCTGCGTTCATGTCTGGGATCCTCTGTCTGTCTCGTGAACAACGTGGATTTCTCTGTTGGTCTTGGAGAGTCCATGGGCAATGGGTAGCAGGCAGAGCTGGGAGGGCACTGAGAAGAACGGTGATGCTCACCAAAGTCTCATTGCTCTCCACAGATGCCTCTGCCTGCTTGTTAATCTCTCTGAGACACCTTGGCATAGAGGACTTAACTCCCTGGTCTGCTGGGAGTTAAGGGTATGGGAATTCCATGAAGAGCCATTTAAGTTTCCTACCTCCTAAGTACGTATTCATCCCAAGCATGGGCATCTTTTGTTCAGAACAGAGTACATGGTCTTACTCACTAAAATGCCCCTGATAAATCAAGGTACATAATCTTATCTGCTTGCTTCCTCTTTCTTAGTGTTCACTGTATAGGGCAAGATATGAAGAAACGTGCGAGTAGGTGATACTAACAGATGATTGGGCAGGCCTTGTTTCTTCCACTTAAAATTATTTCTGTTATTTTTCATGATCTGGCCAATCCTCATGGCCATTTTATTATCTCTTGTTCCTCTTTTCCTCAGTATTTATGACTTATGATGTCATCATGTGTAAAATTGGTCAAGATTAGATTGGCTGCCTCTGCTGGGCTGGAATTAAGTTAAATCTTTTGCTGATCCCATGTGGAGAAAACTATTGCATAATTTGATTGGGCTAATGATTCCTAGTATTGGCTTTTGCTGAAATATCTCCTTTATTCATCTCAGCAAGTATCTCCTTCTCCAGATTTTGGTGGTTCATCATACTTTAACTCCTGTTTTGGATTTCTACATTTACAAACCAAAGTTCTCTTCTGTTTGATAATGTTCATTCTCTGGCACTGCTTGTTAGCAGTTAGAAAGAAGCAATGCCCAGTCAGAAAAACAGTGTCAAAATCAGAGAGCATAATTCTTTTACCTAAAGAATTATTGCAGGTTTTGCAGTCTTATTTTTCAAACAGGTCTGATAATAATTTGGAAGCTACCTGAAAACCAGGACTGTCCTGAAAAACAGGTGTTACTACCTGCACTCTTTTTAGTAGATGCTGTGGAGGTGCTAGAGCTAGAGTTTTACTGCCCTTTCATATAGTGCTCATTTGTTTCTGAAATTATTCTTTGTCTGAAGAACAACTAATTGCCTCACTTCATTGCTCTGTCTTTTTCCTTCTCAACAGCATGACACCGAGTGCTCATATGGGTGTATGTACAGGAGAAGTCCCCAGGAACATCCCTCCAGGATGCCTGCCATTCTCAAGCCCTGATCTGTCTCAGGAACAGCAGATGCAGAGCCCTAGCACGGCTCTTCAAGAAGCAAAGCACATCCAGGAACCAGGATGGAAGCTGTAGGCCATCCAGGCGTTCCCTTCACTGCCATGGTCTTCTGTGGTCAGCTGAGCATGGGTTGTGTTCACGGAAACCTGCTCTATAGCTGATCAGAATCAGGCTTTAACCTCACCATCCTGTATCGCTTTCCTTGCATGTCACAGTACTTGAAATGTTGGGTACAAGTCTTCTGACATTAGGCTCCAGTCACCCTCCACAAAAAGCGGTGTTGTGGGCTCAGCCCAGACTTCAAGAGTGGTTCCTGTTCTGATCTTCCCTGGTCTGCTCTCTGTGTGGCAGTCCTTAGGTTGAGACCATCTGAGGCCGTGACAGAAAAAGGGACAATTGAATGCAAATAAAGTATCCAAACCTTCCCAAAACATAAAGTTTTTTGATCTGATGCTGGAATCAAGCCCATCCTTTCTGGAGGCATGCAATCTTTTTTAGATATATATATTTTTAATGGAACTAAAAGAGGAGAAAATATTTTCCCACGGATTTATTCTGCTTCTGTTACTGTCTTATTATGGTTCTAGGTTGCCTGTGATTTCATTGACGAGCTGTATCTGATCACTCTTTGTGTCTGGACAGGAGAAGTTGTATGTTAAAAACATGTGTGGAAAAAAATTTGAGAACCAGTCATGACTGAACCAATTACCGAAGTAGCGGTTGTTTCTTTTAGTCATATATTTTTGTAATACGGGAGCATTTCCTGTTCTTGCGTGCATGAGTGTTAGCTTGGAGCAAGTCAGGTGAATTAACGTTATTTTCTTTAGAAAAGAGATTAGAGACTTCAAAGACTTCTTGGTTGATTCAAAATGTTTTCATAGGAGAAGGTAAACGAAAATTGATACTTTTTTATTCTAACCAGACTACAAACAATTTAGGAACTTTGCATCCATATTTGTTTCTATTACCAGAAAATGAAGAAATTCCAAAAAAAGAAAATAAATGAAATTAAAACCTTAAAAATTGCACATTTAGGGAAAAAACAAGGCTCATTCTTGATTAACCTGCATTGATTCACTTCCCTTTTTGTTAAAAATGAAAGCATTATGCTAACTTTCACATTTGACCCCTCTTTATTACAGCTCCATAGCAAAAATCTGTCTCTCAGCTGGCCACCCGTTCTTTGTAAGGGAACTGGGCATACTTGAATTTCCCAGGACACGCCTATTGGAAGGCTGGTAGAAAGCCATGTTCCTCTGGCTCATTTCTCACCATTTTTTCTGCCAGTAAAAGTTTGCACACAATGACCTTCCCAGCAGCCAGCCACTTGTTCGGGAATGGGCAACGTCAGTCTGGAAAGCCATTTATACCGGTGATCATTTTGACGCCACAGCATCTCACAAGGCAGGCCTAAGACTGAACGAACCAGTAGTCTCCAGCTCGTAGCTCACACAGTTTATTATGCTCGAGCCCCTTTATTGTGCTTATGATCCTAGTATCCACTTTTATAGATACAGGTCTTGA
>NW_010534278.1:0-12781 GCF_000687285.1 Phaethon lepturus | reverse complement strand
CAGGAAGATTAAAGCCTGTAATGGCTCTTGGCAGCTTAATTTCTCAGTAGCAGCCCAAGGGGAGGTGAAGTTTAAGACCACTGGAATGGTCCTTAGCACCTGAGAATCCCTGTACACTTCTCTTTCATCACCCTATCCCTAGCTAGCAGGGCGATAAGCAGAGTTGATAGTATGGGGAAGCTTTAATTTCAGATGTCTATGCCGTTGTCTGTAATGAGTAAGCAGACATCCTCCAAAAGTGCTAGCAGCTCTCTTCCCAAAACTCAATGATTGATAAAAATAACAGAAGAAAGATCTGGCATTTCCTAGACTGATTTAGGAAGTAACAGTGATGACTAGAAAATAAATTTTTAAATATGATTTAAGCCTTACTAGTGTATTTCAATTCAAGGACTACTTTGCTTCTCACTAGAGTTTTGGTACCACCCTCTTTGCAAAGAGTAATTAAAAAAATTCATTAGTGGGGATGCTAACCTCTTCTGCCATTTCAGTCAATGTTGTACGGTAATGTAGCCTGGGGCTTTGCACAGCTTGGCACTTGTTATAAAAGAGGGTATTTCTAATAAGATTTGCATTTATTAAGACTACTGTGGCTGCCCCAATCTTGATTTTCTTGAAGTTAAAGAGAAAATTATTACTGACTTGATGCAGGATCTGACCCAAACAGCAGGACATCTGGAAATAAAAAGCAGCCTTATAGCATCCCTCATTTTATCAGGATAAGTGATAACTTCAAATCAGCCTTTCTCACAACATTTTGTTCTTACCTGGTTATACAATGCTCATTCTCGCTCACTCACTCACTCAAACACTTGGCATGGATTTTTTAACCTATGTTACCTCCATACAAAGCACATATGATCCAAGACACAGGTGAAAGCACTTGATTTAGGACAAGTATAAGCTTCTCAGAAAATTACAGTTTTCTTTTAGCAGCTGGCCAAGGCTCTATAACTTTGGATCCCTAATACGAAAGTCTTCCCTGTTAAGCGTAATTGCACAGATAGAACCAAACTGAGTTATATTGGTGCCTATGTCATGATGTGCATTCATTGCATTCCTTTCCCTGACCAAATAAAATTATCAGAGAAAGATTTGATCATACGAGGTATCCTTTATGCCATGGCCTCTCACCTCAATATGAAGAATGAATTTGAGGATTGAATTACTCTAAACGTATAATCATCTGAGCTAAACCAGGATATCCCACCTAATTAGAACAATATAGATACTAGCAGACACTGTGAAAAGGAACAGCCTCTAAGGTGTCCTCTACCTTACCAAAGCCTTGGTACTGTCATCATGTATGTTCTTGTTACCTTCATTGATGTATTTTTCTTTCATGGAGCTATGGTTTCCATGATAACAAATGACAACAAACTGAACATCTTAATAATGATTTGGGTTGAAAAGAACTTACTTTGCAATGTTCTTTTGAAGGATTTTCTTTTTTCAGCCAATAGACTCTACACAAAGCTGCCCAGCATCCTTAAAACTAAAAGACTTTGCATGCTGAATTTACTCACATATTTACAAATTTAGAGAAGATAGTAAATAAAGACAGCAGTGGACTCTTCTTACCAAGTCAGAGTATTTCTTCTGATGATGTAAGTAAGTTGATTATTGAAGTTGATTATAGCTGTGTGAAATATCTTTTTTCTTAGGGTATTGTATTGTGAGAAGGAGAAACAACTGGTGTGTCATTTTCATTCTCCTTTATTTCTTTGAGAAAGATCATCAAGTAGTTTCAGGGAACCTGATTGTTCTTACAAAGGTGAAGGGAGCAAGCAAAGTGACTCAGTTCATCTGTACCATTTCTTATTTTCTTGGCTTACAGCATTTCCTCCCTTGTTCATTTTTTTCCTGAATAATTTTAAAGTTTTTAATCTCAGTTCATATGGGAACATTTCCATAGTAATTTTGATAATTTCTGTCTGGAGTGCTTTTAGGTTTGGTTTAATTTTTTTTGAGTTGCTTGTGCCAGAGATGCATGCAATATCCAACATATAGCATATCACAGAGTTTTCCACCTGCAATAAAGGAAAAGAGCAATCAGTAGGTTCATTGGAGCAAAACACTGGATTTTATGGAGGCACATATGTATAAATAATTGTTTTCAGTATCACAAGTCTTTCCGTATGAAGGCCTATTTTTCACTCTGAGTAAAATAGCCAGACTGGTATCTGCTCATGAGCCAAGTCACACACTTTTATTTCTATTGTGAACAAGAAAGAGCATGCAAACAAAGATTTAATTCTTTAGCTGAATAAATAGTTTCTTGGCAGCAATTATAAGGGGCGCAAAATGCCTATTATGCTTTGATTATAATTATAATACTCACTGAATCATCAACTCTTATAGCAAGGACTGGTATTTTTTAATAATGAAGAACTGAATTTTTAGCCTTGAACAGTTGTCTGCCCTGGACTAAAGAAATGTATCAAGTATACAGCTAATGTAAATGAGTGTTTTTCTGCATTGCCACTATTATTGTATAGTTTGGGGAAAGGAAATATGTCTATAAATTAGAAAGTCTTATAGCAAATACACAATTCAACACATTTCAGTGTTAACTTTGTTTCCAAATTATCTAGGGATGACATCTTGGGATGGTTTTTAAAAAATTACCCATTTTAGAAAGTCTGCTGCATGGTATGAGTATGGATGACTTTGGTATGCAAGTAACTTATTGATATCCAATTTATTAGTCTAATAAGTTGCACGCTATTCCTCCTGTTTCCTGACTGGATGCAAATATCTCTTGGAATCAGAGCTGTCTGTACTAGAAATTCACATTTTGCCTGGTTTAAAATGTACTGGTTTCAGTAACTTTTGCCAGTTACTGTCTTGAAAGAACTTTCAAGGAAGACAACTGCGACAGGAGCAATAAACCAGCAAAACTGTTCTGACCAAACACTTGGAAACAATAATTTAAGGTATTCCCTTAGCTCTTTCTTAGCCGTCCCTCTACCTATTGTGCTTTTTCAGACCCAGTTGCTCAGTCACCCAACTGAATGGAAGTAAGATCAGTCTGGCGGATCTGGTCCCTTCTTGTTGGTACAGCAGCTTTCAATAACCCAAACAGTTGGACTAACTCACGAGGAAATGGTCAAGACTGATACATGGCTATCATCATGGCAAATATTAGTGGATGTCCTTTGAAGGCCATGTTTCAAGTCCAGCAAGCTGGCATTTTTCAGCACATTTCTGTCAACTGGCTCCAACAGCTGCTGCATCTGAGACACTGCCGTGTTGTCACAAACTTACTGACAGCTTTTAGCAAATACTGACTTCTGAAACAGCTTGAAAAGTATCCAGGAGAGCTGGGGACCCCAGGAAATGCATTAATTCTTTGTCTCTCTTTTAAAACAACATTGGATTGACATTAAAAACAACACTCTTCCTGGAGACACAGTGTTAGCCTGTGGCCTCAAGCCATGACCATCATTGGCTATGGAGCAGACAGAGCAGCACATGTAGACCTGGAAGCTGTGTTATTAAAGGAATCTGATCAGCTGAGCCAATATGTCTCTTGTAGATTCAGAGCAGAACATAGAAGAATGCTCTGTGCCAAATCACTCATTACCTCACGCCTCGCCCATCTCACCAGACCTCTTTTAGGAAACAACAGCAACAGCAGTACTACTACCCTTGCGTTGTTACACTTGGGCATTGCACAAAGGCATGAAAGTCCCTGCCCCAGTGTTTCCCAGAGCTAATAGGGGTTTTGCAACAAGTCACAGGAGACAGAAGGACTCTTTGCATTTCCCCTCTTTCATCCCCCCCCTCATGCATACATACATATGTATGCACAATCAGGCCTTTATTTAATGGGACTTGAATTACAGCACATTAGAACAGTGTGTGGTTTGTACAGAAAGTGATAATACGGATTTAATTAGTTTGATCTTGCTTTCTGTGCTAAAACTGAATACGCTTAAATTATTATTGTGGCATTTCTTCTCTATTTGCTTTGTATGTATCATAAATAATAATACAATAAGTTTTTAAGTGTCTTTTCTGGTGGCTATTAGGCTATGAAGCAAAAAGGGGAGTGCTCACTAGAAGACTAACAATAACTTTATTGTTACAGTACATTTAATTCCAAACAAATCAGAAATCTAGATTACTTTACAAATTGTAATCCTTTCACGCATCCTGGAAATGCTGATACTTTTTGTATATGGCTGTTAACAGTTCAGAAAAGCACAAGACAACTAATCGGGACAGAAATCCATTTAACCTTACCTAGTCGGCCAAAAGTTAAGTGTATAGTCTAGGCTAGTTGAAGGCCAGCTTCTCTTAGTGAAAAGCTAGTCTAACCCACTGTCTACCTCTGTGATCAGCTGGGCTAACCCAAAGGAAAGGGCAGGAACACACAGTCAGGATCAGAGAAATGTGGGAAGGCTCTTTTGCAGAACAATATGGTTTTGAATTAGGTTAAGCCAACTCTAAAAATCTCACCTTGGTTGTCACAACTAGAGAAGACCCTTGTTCCATTTTAAACTATGTTTTTTCATTTTCCCCTTACAACTTCCTTGTATTTAAGAACAAATTAAGGCAAGAAAATATCAGGCAGGTCACCTGAGGAGCTTGATATTTATAAAAATAACACTTAATTCCCAATTTCTTTGCAGGTATGAAGAAACAAATATGCATTATCAATGTTATGTTGCTCAACATAACAGAGAGGATGTTGGCCAGATGAGACTTCAATATGCCAAATAGAATCAAACAGAAAGCAGGCAAATTGAGAAAAAGTAAAGGAAAGGACGAGATATTCTGAGGAGACTTGAAATTCGCAGAGATGAAATTAAATTAATCCCTTTGAACCAAAGAGCTTTCTGCCCCCCCAGTTTCCTCCAACGTGTCTCTGGTTCTGCATTGCAACAATGGGGAATTTCAGTGACCTGTGTTGCACCTAAAGGATAAGCAATTCTGAAAAAGTATGTGTGGACTCATTAAGTCTCAGCAGCATGTTTTCTTTGCCTGAATAAATCCAATCCAGGGCTACTGCAGGGTAACAGGGAAGGAAGAAAGGGTTTTTGTTAGGCAACCCACTAAGATTCAATTTGTCATTCTCAGGGAAGATGTTGTATTGTCATAATAGACTGCTGCAAACTGAAGAAGCCAATTAAAAATTCCCTAAAATTTTGGCACAAACCTTGACAGAAAATAAAAATCCTGAAACTTACAGCAAAGACTATTCAAAGACACCAGGGGAGAAATTACAGAAAGTGCACGTTTTAAAAAAAAGTGCAAAGGTAACCTAGAGATTTACTGGGATGTAAAATAGCAAGAGAGTCAGAATTTTTTAGAAAAAAGACATCCAATCTGAAAGAATTCTGTAGGAATGATCTCAATGAAAGGTCAACAAAAATGGAACTGAGGAAGTATAAAGAAGAACCAGATGCACTAAGCTCAAAAATGTAAATACATATACAATTTAGCTATATCCAATACAAGACGGATGTCAGTGTTTACCTAAAAGCACTGTGTAGAGAAAGTATGGGAAAAAAACACTCTTATTTTCTTTACCTTCATGAAAATTTTTGGAGGCATGTATTAGACATTTCATTCAGTTATTTGAGGAGACAAACTGCTGGGAGATTAAGCTAAATTTAAATTTTTTTAAATTTTTTTTTTCAGTTTTTATTTTAATCTGAAACTAGGAAATTTGAGCCTCGGTAAGTCAGAGCAATAAGCATTAATATAGTACTTCAAGAGAAATTCCCCATCTCCTAGTTAATCACGCCAGGTTGACAAAGCCAGTGTTCAGTTCACAGGACCTGCCATCAGATGCTGAAATTGATGTCCTTCCCACGTGCACACCGGATGCAGCGTAGTGCCAAGGACCGTAGCCAAGGATGAGTGTCTCACAGCCCTGCCACAGTCCACAATCTGGGTTCAAGGCACGACCCAGCATCCACGAGGAGGTATCATGAGGAACAGCCAGTTTGCAGGGTGCTTTGGTGAGTAACTCTGCCCACAGGGCAAGTCTCCTTCTGGGGTCATTAGGTTGTGGAAATGAATCAGAGAAAATTGGCTTTTGTAGCTGCTACCAAAGAAGGGCTTGCTTTCAGCATCCCAGTGCCATCACCCAAGCTCTTTTGCATTTTTAGAGACTGTCCTTTTGTATTCATGGCAGGGGAGCACCCGCTGGACGGTTGCCCAGGCTGGGGCTTGTTCTACAGAGTGCGACAAACAAGATGATAGGAAACCATGTATTTGGAACAATGTCTATGGATATGTACAGGACTTTGATCTACTCCCCATAGTCCTACATAAGGTAAGTTTCCCACAAGGGGCAAACTGTTGTGTCCTGTGACAAAGGAAGAAACCAACACTCATGTACTGGGATTATAGGATTTGTTTTATGAGCTTTTATTCACCTCTTTTTGCATCAGGACTACTAAGCCCCTAAAAGACATCTTCAAGACATTGTATGCAGACAAATGCAATGGCAGATTACAAACTTAGGTGCCCAATTAATAATGCCAGAGGCTCAATCTTTAGAGTACTGACTAAGTTCAGAACACAGGATTTTCATGCTGTATACACATTCAATTAACTTTGTTACTCAATATTCAGGTTAGTGTGGTGTCTAGAGCATTGTGGGAGAAAAACTTCATATTGTATTGCAGATAAGTGCATGGAAATATATTTATGCTCATATTAAAAGTTTCATTATTGGCTTAAAATCGTGACTTTGATAGTTTGACATTTCGGTTCATTTGCTTAGGCACTGAATTCAGACATCATTGATGAAGCTTTTTCTAACTTGACTCTAAAGCTGCTGGAAGTTCTCCATTTATCTCTGTTTCTTTCCATCTCCTTGCCTGGACAACCATTTCCCCTTTGCTTCATAAGTCTCTACTCTGTACCTTGTTCCTTTTTTCCCTATTACTGAGCTTTGAAGCATCCTCCCTGGGGATGCTCATCTGATGTACTTAACAAATAAAGTCTAGCATTCTGTGAAACTCACATGCTAGACATGAAACTTTTGGGTTTCACCACAGACTCAGATCATGGTCAAAGTTTTTCCTAGATTCATTAACCTTTTTACAGGGACTTGGTCCTTTCATAAAAAAACTAAACCACTTCTTACTTTCATTATCAAGGACCACAGGAACCCAATGGCTCCTGACATTTTCATAGAAAACAGTTTGTAGAAATAGTTTCTAAATTTAAGTAATCTACAAGACTTGTAGGAAATTCTGGGGATGCGCATACATGCAAATCATGTACAGAAAAACTTTCTGGCAACATACAATACTCTTACATGTGTCTTGTTTTAGCCTTAGGTCTTGCATTATCTGTAGTATTGTACAAGTTTTAACTTTACGTTTAGCAATTTTGCTTAAAGCTATCTTTCCTACAGTACAAATGTTGTCACATGGTTTCATTTTATCTGCTGTGTGCACACATTTTGCCATTTTTGGTGTATCTTTCACAATCAGCCGTTCCGATAAGTACAGTATCATTTACGTCTGACTCATTAACCATGCAGACATTTCTGTTTCACTTGGTTTTGCTCTTAGTGAAAAAATGTTTTATCAAAATGGTAAAGCTGAGCAAATAATTTTCATCAAACTGTGTATCTTCCTCCTCCTCCTGGGAAATCTATGGCCAGATTGCACTTATTTCTCAATTATTAATTATTTATACATTTCCAACACTAATTAATTTCATATAGTAATATGGATTAATTACTGATATCCTAAACAGAAATTTATTTCATTCACTCTATAATTAGTCAGCAAGGTCAGGTTGCTTTGTTCCAGAGCCCTGGGCCATGTCATGCACATGCATTCTTCACTTAGAAAAATGAAAATACTAGCGCCAATAAAGTGGGCAGCCCTTGAATGTTTACAGAAAAACACACACCTGTGTCTTTCCAGGTAAATGGATTGTGTTTTGGTTAAGATTTTCATTTGCATTTCTTTTGTCAGGTTGTGAGGACGTTAACAGCGCAGCAGGGAAGTGAGGCCTTGTTTTGTACATCGGTGTACTAGGCTATTTTGAGTATCTGCAAAAAGTCTGAGCGACACAGAAGTCAAGATTCAGCATCTCCTGAGTGTGAGTCTCAGATGTCCACCCTCCCTCACTATTCTGAATATCCCTTCGGTGAGGACAGTCACAGATGAAGTGCTGGGATTCTCTCAGCTTCCTGTTTTCAGGGAAAAAAAAATTCATGAATGCCAAGTGAGCTGTATCTTCTAAAGAGAGAAGTTTTATGTGTATGTACTGTAAGAGGCAGTTTAGTTAAAGACAGTTGTTTAAAAGGCAAAAAAAATCTGGTCATAGCACAAACACCTACAAGGTGCTGGAGCTTATCTTGCAAGCGACAAGATTCTGAAATCTGCAGACAAATACATAACAAACACAATGATTTTAAAGGTTTCTAACAGCACCGAACTTTTCAGAATTTAACTTCTTCACCCAAGCCCATCCTCTGGGCCTGGTATCCTCTAGGCTCACTCTTCAGGCAGCAGTCCTCTCTGTTAGGAGTTTGGGTGATGTTAGATCTGTAGCTGGCTTATAAACAATTTGAAAACTCCTGACAGGGCACTCTTCTGCCTCTCAGAGTGGATTTGCACTGCTCAGTTAATGAGCTAGTAACCTTTCAAAGCCTAAGGAGAAAAGAGGGTGAAGATAGAACTACAGCCCTTGCCAACCACAGGTGCAGGAACTGACATCACTTCCATCTTTAAAACTGAGGCTTCTTTCATTATTTGGGTTAGCCTTGAAAAAAACATTGTTCTTCAACACTCGTCCTCAGCTTCCATGGCTTTAAGGCCTGGAGGTGGCCAGGCAGTGGGCGGTTTCATGCTGGGATGGGTCTTCATTGACAAGGGTCTTTACAGCTGCCATGTCTTTAGAGGACAACACATGATCCTGCCACCAGCCTCTTAAGTGGATAGTCATGGTCATCATAACATAAAAATGATGTCTGTGATGGAGCTGTGCTTTCTATTAGCACCTGGGTTTTCTGTGGTAATAAATCTGAACGGGTATTTCTATTGAGCTATTGTATGGGCTTGGCTCACTGAAGCTGGCAACACTGTAAGAGAAATCAATGCACCTGGGTTTGTGATCTGCATCTAGAACTGGATTCTCCTTCAGGTCCCATCCCAGCATACAGCAGACAGGAGGGAGTTATATTATCTACTTGATAATTTATTCTAGGAAAATGTTTTGAGTGAAAACAATCAGCTAGAGATTTGTCTTCCTTATTCAGCAGTTACATATTCTCTGTTCTCTGCAGAACATGGTAATATTGTGGGGTGATTTCCTCACTGTCAGCTTATAAAAATACCATGCTAATTTGTTGTAGTTGGAGTGGCTCTGCCGGGAACCCTTCCAAAGCAGTCAAATACCTACATGGACTGACTTGGCTGCCTGGCTTACTACATGCACTCTAAATACGGCAGGGTGAGACGTATTAGAACATACCAGCCTAGTCACCACCTCCCTGCTCCTGGACTCTTCATAGTAAAATCAATGCACATTGTGCTCTCAGGCTGGGGCTATTTTTAGGTGTTATTTTTCCACTTAGTCTGCAGCTGTTTTCAGTCACAAGCTTCTTTAACTAAAAGGAATACACAGTCCTTGGCAAAGAGGAGGTTGTAAAGAGGACAGAAGTGTGCACATGAATCTTGTGCCTGCCTCACGACGTTTTACGTAGGGAGGGTCAGAGGGGAGCAAAGAGGACCCTGACGTCCCAGGAAGCCAGGGACAACACTCAACATCGTGATTAGCCCTACCTTCAGCCCTCTTCCAGAATGACCGATGAAGGGCAGGTTTCTCAGAGCAGAAGAATGTGGGAGGAGGACAGCTGGAAGGCTACCAGGCTCAGCATGATCTGCAACACCTCCCCAAGAGATGCACACGGTCACAGTCGTTGCTGAGCCTTTTGCCTTTAGCTTGCACAAGCTCCTTCCGCAGAATATGTAATCCCATCAGCCCTACTGCGTTGTTGTCATTTCCTGCTTCCCTCTCCACCTTGAGGAATGGAGAGAATGGAAAGAATGGGAAGAGTCATCACATGGGATGCCTCAGAAACAGCTGGTCTCTGAGCAGGAGTGCTGACTTTTGGAGCATTTCCTAAACTCTGCAAAGCATGAAGGCTGAGCTTCCCTTCAGTTACAGAAAGGCAGGAGTGGAAGTCCATAAGGCCAGAGCTGCAGCTCTCTGTCTTCAGTGTGGGAATGGATTGGTTGAACTTCCTGTTAATTAAGAGCAGGAGACAGCAGGTTAATCCAGCTATGTCTTGTTTGGTAAGCTGAGGTTAATGTCATATTAGGACACATTTGAAGTCAAAAGTGCATAACAGTAGCCAGCCAATGGCTTCTAGTGTTGTTTGTCAGGCTTAAGTGATGGAGAGAAGTTAAATGGAGTGATCATATTGTCTGAAGCCACTTCCATCCACCACACCGGACATCTTCACTGTCTAATGTGTAAACCATGTTTTTTTCAAGATACTAAGAAGACGTAGGTCTTGACATGTTTCTTAACCTTTAGAGATGCATTGAAAAGCCATACCCCCTCTCATCAATTTCTTATGTCATAAAATACCACGGTTGTGCTGATGAACATGAGGAGATGGGCAGGCAATATCTTCCTTTCTCCATCACCCCATTCAATTCATTTGAGGAACATCACTGAAATAACAGAAGTACTTTGGTGGATAGCACGTGCTATGCTTGACTGCAAATGTTGGAGGGATTATTATATAAATATAATTATTTATTATATCTGAGATTTTATAATCTGAGCTATAAATATATATAGCTATAAATAGCTCAGATTATAAAATCCCAGTTGACCTCTTTAATCTAGCACCCTTGCATACTTCTGACAGGGAATAAGGATCAGAGTGTCTTGCAGATATCACACTATTTAAAAAGCTTTATTCTGTGATACAGGCCCTTTACTGTGAGGCTGATGCAAGTGAAACAAGTATAATTTTAGCTTTCTCTGTTTTCACAAAGCAGCGTACTTACTAGTGTCACTACATAAAAAGCTAACTAGCTATAGTGGTAATTAAAAAAAGCCACATCATGACAGTCATTTATGCTCGTCTTTTGACTTATGTTGAAAAATCAGCTTTTGGTAGAGTTTACTCTTTTGTTGTTTAATATGGAAACTTTCTCACACTGTTCTCGCACTGTTCATTAGGAGAAGTGCTGCCATCCTCCATGTGGACTAAACCACAGGTGTGAGGTGCCTTGTTGTGTTATACTATCAAGTTCTTCACTAGATTTTGTATGAAAAGCAAACAAAGACACTTCCTCATGAAATCAGAAGTGCCCAGATTATATTTCACATGTGTGAGTTTTCCTGTTTTTATTAAAATTAAGTTTGCTCATTTGCCATTTTCAAGCTAGTTTGAAATGAGGATCACCTTGTATCCTAGGAAACACAGTAAGAATTTTATATGTGATCATATTTTTACCCATGTTATGAAAAAAGCAGATGGTAATTAGGTGCATTATTCATAGGAAAGCTTGTTGAGCGCAGTGTCTGTATGGTTCCAGCTTCGATTAGAACTTGTTTGGACAAACTACTTCATACCTTTCAATTGCCCCTCATTAAGTGTAATCATTACTCTTCTGTGGCCCCAGTGTGCTTTAATTTGTGCAGAACAGCATACACAATATTATTTAGAAAAAAGCAGCAAATTTCTGGGGTCCCTTTCATTCTGCTTAACACCAGTGAGACCTTTCTGTCCATCCGAATTCATTATTATTTACTGCAGCTGTGAATGTGCCTTGTAAGAGACCATGTGGCAGCGGGAGAGGTGCAGAGCTGCCATGCTTCAGGGACAGCACCTGAGCCATTGGGAGAGACCAGTTCACCCCCTTAGGTAGTGCAGAGGATGCTGATGGCACACTTAGAAGCTGGGCCAGTTTGCAGGATTCCTGTGACTCCAAGGCTTCCACCACTGACAGCATGACAGAGCAGAAAAGGCACAGCCGTGCAGCAACAACGTGTCTGCACGAGGATTTGTTAGCTCGGAGTTACCTACATGTTTACCTATTTAGGCGAATCCTAAATCATGCTCAGCAGGGTGACTAGAAGTTGCCAGATAGCCAGGAATTTCTTCTTCCCCTTCATGGACCTTTGTCTCCTGCTGTAGGAGTCTGAGTCAGGACAGCTTCTTGGGTCCTAGAGAATCCAGGGCAGTAAAATACTTTTGCAGAGGTTGACTTTCTCACAAACTGGGCAGTCCCTTAAGGACTAGGACAAAAAATGGTGTTATCCAAAGCTAGTGAAAAGGCCAACACTAATGCCTGTGCCTTTTGCTAACAGAAAGCCTCAGTGCCTCTTAATACACTTGCTGCTCACCTTACAGCAGGATGCTTTCTAGCCCACATCCGAACAATACATTGCCCAATAAACAAGGCTTGCTCTCTGCCTTCCAGCTTGCAATCTCCTACTCCCAAGAAACATAGCTGAAAAAATAAAAATAGCTGCTTTCCCTTCCACCTTTGACATTTTCTTGATTTGTCCACAATTAAGCTTTCCATTGGATAGGACATATAGCCAGGTGGTGGTGGCTTCCCTTAACTTTCACAAGCAGTGTTCCCCAGGGCTCAGTTTTGGAACCAGTCTTATTTAATATTTTTACCAATGATCTGGATGAGGGGATTGAGTTCCCCCTCAGTAAGTTTGCAGGTCACCAAATTGGGTGGGATTGTTGATCTGCTGGAGGGTAAGAAGGTTCTCCAGAGGGGTCTGGGCAGACTGGATCGATGGGCCGAGGCCAATTGTATGA
>NW_010534277.1:936-9121 GCF_000687285.1 Phaethon lepturus | reverse complement strand
TGCCAAAGAAAGTATCTCGTTATGCAATTTTTTTTATGGAAGGAACGAGCTTCCCCACACACACACCCCTCCTCTTCCTCGCCCGCCCCTCGCCTCTTTAGTGAGTCGTAAAAACAGGAAAATATTATGAATTGCACAAGGTTTTTCGCGGCGTGCGGAGCCTTGTGAAGGCACGTATGTGGCAGGCCCCTGCTCGGCGTGCGCGGGCCTGCGCAGCAAGATGTCGGCGTGCGCGGGCTTGCGCAGCAAGATGTTTTACAGACTTTTTGCATGTACGGTCTTGCACTGGTAAACTGTGTTTAACATACCGGGTGAAAAAAAAATACACACAGCCCTCCACATTGAACAAGGACGATATACACTAACGTGTTTATGTAAAACACCCGTTGCTAGTGAAAGATGGATTTATTCCCCTGCCCAAAATACAAATTTGCTTTGGCACCAGCCGATGTCGGGGGCCGAATTCTCGGTCCTTGGGCTTCGTGCGGCCTCTCGTTCGCCTCCAGCTTCTGCGGTTCTTGCAGCGGGGAGGCGTGCGGTTCACGGAGGGGCCGCCTTTATACCTGTTTTTCCACTGATAATCCTGTTTGAAACGGGCTTGGAGCTTTTACTTAGGAAGTTACACTTGAAGGCTTTTTTTTTTTCCCCCGTTGACTTATTCGGTAATATATATAGTGTTAGCCTAAAGGAGTCTCTTCCACAGTGCTACTTGATTTTAACATCAACCGCTTTTTTTTTTTTTTTTTTTTTTAAATAGGTGCTTTTTAAAGCGGGATTTCTCCCGGGGTGGAGAAAATAACGTAAGGCTTGCTGCACACAAAAAGACACCCCAGTCCTCGCAGGTGGGCCTGGCATGGGTGGCAGGGGGCCACAACCCAGTGGTTTGAGTGCAGGGGAGGGGTCCTGAGTCTGCAGGGTAGCTCTCACTACTAAAATGGCTCTGGAAGGCAGTGGTAATAAAAAATCCTTGTTTCCTCCTCACTCACCACTGCTGTTTCAGGGCATGTAGCAGTCAGCCACCTGCCAGCCTCCCTGTGCAGTGGGCAACCTCTGGTCCCCGCTAGTAAGGAAATGAAATGCCACTTGGACAACACTGAAGTCAGAGTTTCAAGACATACAGCTTTCCTTGACATGCTGTTTTCTCTTAGGACGGTTGCCCATTTTGACAATGCTGGCCAAAAGGAGGGCAAGAATGAGGGCAATCATCAGCCAGAGTTGGCAAAGCAAATCCTGCTGGATCGGGGCCAGCAGGCTGTGAGCGCTCATCACCCTCCAGGGGAGTCACTTGGTGTAGCTAAGAGGAGAAGGACTTTGCCGTGCTTGACACCAGAAGTTTGATTCCAACTTACAATTGGAGTCAGAGAAAGTATTCCTGGAGATTGGTTTGGGTACTAAAAAACAGAAGAGGGTGTGGGGAGAAGACTTAGTTTCTTTGTCCACCTCCCCTTCTCAGCTGCCTTTCTCTACAACCTTGGGAAAATCTGCTCTGCCTCGGTTTCACCCTCTGTAAAATGGGAATAGTAATACTGACAGACCCCTCCTTTTAGATCCCTGGATCAAAGGTACTATATAAGTTCAAAGTGCTGTTTCTATAGGGCATTATTGCCAAATTCACTATAAGCAATTCCATTGGATACTTGATAACAACAGTAGAATCAGTCAAACGCCCTTGATGCATTGCATGGTCCCAGATACCTTTCAGAGCCTCTTTGTGTGCCATCCCACCCCCTGAGGTCTGCAGGGATGGGGCTTTTGGAGCCAGGATTTTGCAGGAGCAGGAGGGGTACAGTCCGTGTCTTTGCTTCTGGCCCCTGAACTATGGACCGCTTTTCTTTTTGCCCTGACGAGGACAACTGGAAACTAGCCCTTTTAAAAACAGGTTTAAAACATACAACTTATAAATTTTTATATATATATATATATAAGACCCTTAGTACATAATTATAAACTCTTGTTGATTTTTTGATTGCTTTACTCTTGCATGGTTTGTTGTAATTTTAATCTATATTTGTTTCACTGCTAAGTGGTTAGGATGCTTTCGGATCTAGATATATTGCTAATAGAAATTTGGTTCATACTAGCTTTGCAATTTTTAGCTGTTAGGTAGCTAAGCATTTTCTAAAATTTCATCTTTAAAAAAAAACCACAAAACAAACACCCCCAGGAAAACTAATATCTTAAAGCTGGAAGTGTTGCAATTATGATTAACTTGTAGTACTGTTCTTTCAATTATAAAAAATGTTTCTAAAATACATTTTCTGTTTCTAATTTTTCTAAAATATGGAGTGTTATGGTTCACTATCAAAACGAGAAGAGTAAATGTTATATCGGATATTACAGTGTGGGGCTTCATGAGTAAATTCACACACAGTTCGGTTATTCTTGCTCTTCTACTTTTTTTCTTTCCCCCCCAAAAAGCACTGAGTGTGTATATGCAGCTTCAGAACTTTCCTGAGAGCTCTTTTATACTTTAATAGGTTTGTTTTGGTGGCTGTTTGCTAGACAAGTATGCTGCAGACATATTTTTTTCAAAAGGTCAAGCAATCTCCTAACATGTCCATTGTGTATCACTGCAGTAAGAATCCTCAGTGCAAAGGAGAGCTTCATGGTTAAATTTTAAAAGATAATGATTTAAATCTTTTTGTTAGCCTCTTTTTTTTACATCCTTAGCACGGCTTTTGGACAGTCAACTTTTAACACGGTAGAAAGCAGGAAGCCCATTAATGAAAAATAACGAACAGCTAAAGGTAAACTTGGTCACCTTTCCTTCTGAAACCCTGGCATTTGTCTGTGTTTGTAAGGAACATAGTAACGAAGGAGTAGCCATGGCACTAATATAAGGACAAAACAAAATTACCAATTACAGAAACATCTAGGGCTCTGGGCCTGAATCTTTGATTTCCCGTATGGATCTTAAAAACATATGCATAACTGGCTTCTAACCGTGCATAGTCTAGAAACACATTCAAGAATCAACCACAGATATTTTTTCAGACACCGACTAAATATATATTCACTTGTCAGCAGAAAAAATACATCATTCTGATCCTCTCAAAAGAAGAAAAAAATAAAAGGAATCTTCTTCCAGCAAAGTGAAGTTGTGTATTTAAAAAGTCACATATTTTCACTTTCGTACAGGCATAAAGGGGAGAAGAGAGGAGATGCAATATTTAAGCACTCTTTGAGATACAGGACTAATCAATGTAACTTCTGCCTCATACTTGAGACCTACAGTTTATTAATACGCATCACAGTCTTTGCCATGTTAAAGCAAATAGCTGTGCCATTTGGGCTCAGTTTCAGTGAAAAAAATTTGTTCTGTATGGACAAAGAGAAAGAGAATTAGTGAAACTCAAAATACCGGTGAGATTTCACCTGTCTCAAAAATTATGCAAAAAATTATGTGACTCTGTAACTTTGGATCATTTTGGAGGAAAGACAGACCCTACAAATTATTAATAAATTAGTATAGAAGATACTGATCAAAACATCTTGTTAACTGGTTGGAATGACATAAATCGGAGTAGTCTGTAAAAGTAGCTTCAAGCATCGGAAATAGACTTGTCACTGGCTACCAATTTGATTAAAAAAAAAAAAAGTTATTCTTTCCCTCCGTGTTCCAGTTTTGGATATATGCAATATGCCTTAATGTTTTCCTCTTTAATTCAGTACACGTGAATGCCTACAACAGCTTAACTTTATATATAGGGTATGTTTCAGAAACTGAAAAAAGTCTCTAGCTGATTTAGCAGCTGAGGCATTACTCATCAGAATATCTGATTACTGGCATATTAAGCAGTGGAACAGAATACACATGAAGCATTGCATCTCTTAGTACATATCATTTGATTACCTACTAACCAAGCAAATATCAAGATGGCTTTATATTCAAAATTTGTTGCGTGATCACGTAAACAGAAATCCACGACATCGATCCTTTTCAAAATCTTGTCATTATCAAGTATGTCACAGCACTTAAGTTTTCCTTTAAAATTTCTCTGTGTGCCTGTCTCCTAATGATGATGGGTCTCAGACTCCTCATTTAAAACAAATGCAATGGTTGTGTTCAGGCACCCTGGCAAAGACGACAGCTGGAAACCCAGGCAAAAACCGTAACAGTCGCAGAGGTGTGACACCTGCCGCCTTCTTCCCTAATCAAACTCTGTCCACATGAAACTCCCGATTTATAACAGTTGTAACCCTTTAATTGTCAGTACTCTAAATATATAGCTGTGCTTATATGGAAAGCTGTCTTTAAAAGTAGTCGATAGATAAATTTTGCCTTTTTCTTTCAATAGCTGTAGGCCAGATTCCCGTATTCCGAGTAATTGATTCTAATATGTAACCTTAAAATGTAAGATAGTAAATTATTAAGACCTGATTTTTCTGTTCAGACCACTTTCTTAATTACTGTGCAGTCTTGAAAATAGGAGAGTATCAGGGTAGGAGTTTCATTTGAAAAAATCTCCAAACAGGCTGTGCATGGACTCCGGCTTTGGATTTTTCTTACGCCGCAGAAAAATTTCCTCTTCCCTTTCTAGCTGAAAACCCCGAGCAGCTGTAAACACCTCTTGCTATCTAGACTGCTCCCCTGACGCAGTCCGGTCATCTTAAGAATCCCCCGGTCAAATGAATTTCAATGACCGGTAATCAAAATTTTCCTTAAAGCTTGCAGCATGGAGGTGGTAGTTGTAGCATTTCTGCAGTTATGGCAAGGAGACACTGTATTTCTTAACATCTTGGTTCTCGATTTCTCACCCATGTGAAATGTGGGTAACGCCATACTCCAGGCATATTTACGGACACCGTTGAAGAAAGGGTAGGAGCGATGGAGACAACAGCTAGAAACTCCAACGCCACAACGCGATTACAGTATGTTTTCCTTTCTTTGTTCTTTCAATTCACAGTAAATTTCATTCCAGCTCTTAGAAATCATCATTCTTTCCCCCTTTTTATTTCAAAATGGTTGCATATTTTTCATTCACGAAAAGGTTAAAGGCGTTTCCCCATCGCAGGAGGGATTATCTTACCAGAGGATTCTGGGACTGCAGATGTATACTGCGGCAAAATCCTAAATTCATCGGCAAAAAAAAAATCATTTCCAGACCCCAGCTGCTAAAAATAATAGAATTATAGTAAATCATTGATAAGATTAAAACATAAAGCCATTTTTACGTTCCAAAGTGCTCTAATACATGAGTCTTTTCTCTTAATTCATTTCTTAAATAATGCAAATTTTAAAGTAGCTTTTCTATCCCAAGCACGCAGCGCCATGAAATCGATAATTTTTGATCTTTTGGTTAGTAGGCAACATGGTGAGCTATTGCAGTGACTGCAGGCAGCAGACATGTTCTTGTCAGCTAAAAATTTTCATATTGTTTTTGAGTCCATGGAGATTTGCGGATGGGATACAGCCAGCTATAGCTTCAGCTTACACTTTGCTGGGGGGACGTAAACCAGCACCGTTTTAGATGCATGTATAGATATAGATATATGTTTTAAAAACAAGAAGCATTACTGGATTTTAAACAAAAAATTATGTAAAAAGAATGGCTGGGGTGATTATAATCGCATCATGCAGGGTCCACGGTTTCCATTTAGTGAAATTTCGCAGAGGGCAACTTCTTAAGAACATCCCTGCTGTGCAGAGTGAAAAGCATGAACAAACCAAAGACAGAATTCATCTGTGTTTATATTTTACAGACAATGAAAAACCTACTCTTTGTATGCCTTTTTTTCCACCTTATTATTTCACGAAAACTGCAGCATTTTCCCCGCCCCCACCCGAACACTCACCACCCCAGCACTGCGGTGTTCGGTCTTTCTTTCTTTCTTTCTTTTTTTCCACCTCTTCTTCTTCTTTTTTGCTTTCACAAATTCTGCACGCGCCATCTTTGTCTATTGTTACTCTTTTCTAATTTCTCTTGCCCATTCTTTTTCAAATCAGCTAATAAACAGAAGGCTAAATGCCTGATCAGTGCTTATGTGTTATATTCTCCCCATCTTTTTCTTTCCGAGAAATAAATTTTTTTAAAAATCCACACCAGAACCCCACGCCCCAAAATTTCTGTATTACCATAACCTGTTGTATACAGTGGTGATAAAAAAACATTATTAACATAATAGCAACAGCTGCAGCCTAAATAGAAGCTATGAGATAATAAATGTGCTACAACAAATTAATTTGCTGCAGGTGCTTGTGCTCTGAACTGCGTAACCCAAGCCATTTCAAGTCTGAATACAATTATTATTCCCCCCACATGCTAAAAGAAAGTGCAGAGTGAAATGTCCTGTTATTATAAATATCTTGTCCTGTCCCCCGAACATTTTCACCGTCAGCAAAGAGTGGAAGAAAGGATTTAAAAACCTTAGTAGAAAGCTGTGGCATTTAAAAATATTTAAAGAGGCTTCAAGTCATGTCCAGGCTTGAAGAGATAATGTCTGTTTATACATTAATTTGCACCTATTGTCTCTTAACCAGAGCTCTATAGGTAACGACGCACCGAGGTATTACATACGTGCAATTGGCAAGGCAGGGGCTGTAAACACCTCATTAGTAACAGATGCATATTTGTCTATCTTGGTGCTTCCATATACTTCATTGCAGAGGAAAAAAAAAAATATCTCTTTTCAATTTGGCTTGTGTCATGTGCAGTGAACCAAGTAGGGATTTTTACTGTTTTTTTCAGGTAAATATAGCATTTATGGAAGCCGTTTAATTGTTACCTTACGAGCGCGTACCAGTAGCGTGTTTCAGCATTCTTCAGACTACTAGGACGGGAAGTTAAATGAAGCCAAGTGATCTTGTTTCATTTAGACACCATAATGCAAAAATTAACCGTGTGCTTTTTTCTTCTCCCCCCCTTTTTTTTTTTACAGCTCACAGACCTAATTGTCTGAAACCTGGTGAAAAGGCAAAATTAAGGGCTCAGTTCTGCTGACTTTAGGAGCTTTTTCATTGCCACAGTATATGAAGCTTTTTTTTTTTTTGCAAACGTAATTAGAGAACTTGTGTGTTTTAAAAGATTGATTATTCTTACGGAGTAACCTTGAAATGTTCTTTCTGTGATCTTAAAAAAAAGGTATCATGTGTATCCTAAGAGAATTAATCAAACTAATTCCTCGCGCAGGACACGTTTCCTCTGTGTTTTGGCGTAGCTTTGTAGCGGTCAGAGAAGCCGGACAAAACACTCATGCTGGAGCAGGGTGGACGCGGTGCTGCCTGGGAGGGTGGTGCAGATAGAGAGGTGCGCTGAAACCCCACCGATTGCGCAACCCTCATTGCTGGTGATGAGCACTTGCTCACTCACATGGGTTGGCCCCGGGGAGGTCAACTGGATTACTCATGAGCGATGCACAACTCGTCCCCAAGCTAGAATTTGCATGTCTCAAATCCCTTTTGCCTGAAGAAGAAAACATATAATCAATTAAGCAAAGATGTATATACTGCGCTAGTGAAAATGGTTTTGGTTTTAATGCTGCTTTTGTATCAAACTCCTGTTTTGTTTTCTGCGGCTTCTTTACGTCTACTCCAACGATCTGATTTTTAAGTTGTTGGTTTGGCTCAGCTTCCATCTATGTCCATAGCTATTTTCTCAGAGTAACAACTGGGACATGAATTCCTAAAATGGAGGCATTCATCTCCATAATAGTTCATGGTAATGTGTCTCCCAGTCATCATCCAAGTGAGTAAATAGTTTAGCATTTCTGCATATGAAGCACAGGGTGAAAATGTGTTTTCGCAAACTTCTGTACAGGTATTTCCACAGCCCGGTGTCTCCTTTCTCCTGAAGTAAAGCCAATGCTACAAACGAGTGGTGCTTTAGGCTCTGTCCCTCAGACCCTCAGCGTCATGCTCTTAAGAGCAGGGTGCTATTCATGTTCTCGGAGGATGTCCATATTTTGCTGGCAGGAGATTTCAGTAGGAGAATCAGATCAACATTTCATGACTTGTTCATCCATCTAACTTGTTCCTACTACTGAAGTACCCAACCTGCTGGGCTCGGGTTATCAGGACCACATCACACAGGGTAGGAAAATACACATCAAAGCCAGAGAGCTGAAGCAGGACTGAGGGAGAGGTTTTCAGGTTATTTAGGACTCCATACCATCCCATGCTCCTGCTTAGCAGGTGATTTCAGAAATTTGCTGTTGACCAAGCAAAACAACTTGATTGACATTCAGC
>NW_010534277.1:0-905 GCF_000687285.1 Phaethon lepturus | reverse complement strand
GAGAAACCACGGTTGACCTAGGCCTACACAGGAGAAATGCATGTGTCGGGGAGCAGTGGCTTTGTAAAGTCATGTAAAACAAAGCATTATACATGGTGGGACTCATGGGTGGCTTCATGAAGAAAACATATGCAAATACTTTTGGAGGTATTACACCACCTGATTAATTTAATGGGGGGGGGTAGATACAGCAAGCTGTTTATTTTTCCATTATAAAACACTCTTCCCTTACCAAAGAACAAAAAACAAGAGGAGATCTGATAACCAGCTCTGGAGAAAAGCAGATAATTAAGTGTAAGACAACCTGTACAATGCAGGTAGTGTGACTGGCAACTATTTATTGCTGTGTGTATGACTGCAACAAAGCAGAGACTTTTTTTTTTCTCCCATGGGCTAATGTGACTCAAGATTAAGCTTTGTTGTGAATGTTGAATGTGGGCCTAATCCTGTCAGGTGCTGAGCACCCAATCCAGAAAACCTTTGTTGAGAGTTATGGAAGGCCAGCAGGACTACCCACATTAAAAAAAAACCCAAAAAACAAAAAACAAGAAAACCCACAAAATTCCCTCAAACTGAGTGATTGTGTTAGCACTTTATGATATCTAATAATGTCTGCCCTTCTGCATAATTATAAATGACTTTTATTTGCCTCATCTCAGTTTCTGCAACCTGTGCTTGCACAGGTTCTGGTTCTGCTACTTGGCACGGGAAATGTGAACACGAGCGCGCGGGTCTGAAGCACTTTCCCGGGCGGTGCTCATCCACAGACTCACCCGCTCGTTTGCGTGGGCTTTACAGCGACGTTTCGTTATTGTTTCGTGGCAATATTTGTGCTTCGCTGGCTCTGCCTTTTCCCTTCCGCCCACCTTTCTCCTCGTGCGCGCTGCCGGAGAAGCGTGGTTCGG
>NW_010534276.1:3502-4022 GCF_000687285.1 Phaethon lepturus | reverse complement strand
AACATTAGCTGTAATAATGTATTATATTTCAGTGTCCCGTTAAAGGGCCATTTTTCCCCGTCATCTAGTTTATAGAGAGGCCACCTCTGATTACAATACTTAAAGTTTTTCTATCGACACTTCCTCCCAGCACTCCCCCCAGATCTTTCCAGTGCTGTGAAACACATCCCAGTGGACTTTTCTTTAGAATTCTGCCACTCTGTGACCCTCCCATATTTGATGCAAATTTTACCATTAATAACCAAAATCTGATAAATGACAAAGCAATAATCAATACCTGAAATGCATTAGCCAAAAGTCAGATAACAGTTAACCAATCTTGTTTCCAAACGGGGATGCAGCCCCTCCAAATGTGGATGTAATCCCCTACCAAATGGTGACTAAGCCCCTCCAAATGGGGATGTAATCCCCTAAGAAATGGGACATAAGTCCCCCAAATGTATGCCTGTAAGGTGCTAGCAACCTGGTATATGGCGACCTGTGTGCACATCTTATGGACGGGCCCCAAATCAATTGATCA
>NW_010534276.1:0-3277 GCF_000687285.1 Phaethon lepturus | reverse complement strand
GTGCCTCGTGTTACCAGCATCCAAATTATATAGAGTACATACATTCATTGCAATTGTTAGCATATTCATGACATTTCCGAGAAATGTTTAACATGCTCAAATGTCCCTGACGCATGCGCTGTTAAATGAGTCTGTGGTCCCCTGGTGGTCTCTGGTGTTTTTTTGCAGTACTTGGTCCCCTTAACTTGTCTGTCCTCCAGAGGAACTCTTTTCTTATTGGCTCTTTCCACTTGCTTAGCTTGTATTTTAACATTGTACTGGTTCTTATCGGTTCCTGCCAGTTGCTTGGTTAAGATAAAAGTTGTCCACAGTAGTTTATCTTACACAATCCTCACATACAAAAGGAAATTTACGAAACTCACATTTGATTGATTTTACATGTTAAAACCTTCTTCCTTGTCTCAGACCTTTGTTTCATACCTTTGAAGAACATCACATATCTTCTTAGTATCAAGCTTACTCACTACTAACATGCCTTCTCTCCACTGCTACAGACATTTGAAGTAGCAGCTATTATGATGCTCATGCATACAGTGCTGCTTGCGCACAAATGGCTGCAGCATACAAACTGCTGAGGGAAACAGCAAAGCACTGGAAGCTCAATGCCAGCTGTCTGCGGACACCAGATTTCATATTTCACATAGGGCCATTTTACTGGCTGCAGCCGTCAGGATTAAAATACTGTCATTCTCCTATCAGCACGGAAAAAAAATAAATTTTCCTCAGCAGATCCAGAGCAGGGTAACCCATATTGTGCACTAAGCCATATGTGCTGCAGAGCTTGCATCCATTGTACAATCACTTCTGCACTAGGCTTTGCAGCCTATATCCTAGGGTGTGGGTTTTTTCTTTTTCCCCACAATGCTTCTGCTTTAATCTCCAAAATAAACATACAAAGCAGCATATCTAATTATATCTAAGGTAAGACAAGTCATTTGCTTTTTTTTTTTTACTGTGAACAGTTAGCTTTAAACACAGTTATATCTGCACACAGCAGATATAGACACAGCAATATCTGATTAATGATCATAGAAGTGGAAGTCTGCATCACTAGTTCATTATCCTTATAGTTCAGTAGTTTCACACAAAAAGCCACAACAGCAAGACTTAATTTGCAAATTAATCACTGACTGATCTGACACTCTTGTACATGTTATCTTAGGACATTAAAGTTGCTTCCAATGTGAAATAATGTCTTTAAAAATCACAGCTTCATCCAAGAGACAACTGACTACAGCAAACTACTAAGATTTCACTAGAAAAAAAACAACTTAAGAATATGCAAAAAAAAAGTCAGCTAATGACTAAGTGTTTATAAGGATGGATTTTAAAGTCATCATCCTTTTACACTGAAAGATTTTCTCCTATATTTCCCCTATAAATATGGCACAGAACAGGAACTAGTTGAGACTACTTCCTTATCCCATATGTAACAGAAGTGTCTTCCAAACATATAAGCACAGAAGTTTAACCAGGTAAAAAGGATCCTGTGCTCTCCAGAAGAAACCTAATTAATAGCTATCTACAAATAGCTCATGCTTTCATTTTCTGGACACCGTGTCACTCCTTTTCTAGCAATAAGCATTGCATGGGTGAACATTACAAATCTGGTGCTTGTGAAGTACATCTCAGGAGCCAGTGCTGACCTAGGGACCCACCCTGGGAAATTCCAGGTCTAAGCCCAGGATTCTCCATATATAAGACCTCCAACAAGACGTTTACACAGGTTTTTCCCAATATTCTTTCTGAGAATTATTTGTGAAGCCTGCATAGCTTACATCTCCCCCAGCAAGCCTACATACCCAGGCCTTGACTTGATGGTTTTGTCTTCAACACCAGGAAGGTCCCCCTCCCAACCCGAGGAAGGTCCCCCCCCCCGCCAGGTTAAGTTACACAACCCTAACTTTATTTTTTGCTCTTAGAGAATTGCTGCAACTACCTCAGTAGGCCAACAGTTCAACAGAATTCAAAAGGGATTAGACATTATATGGGTAATAAACATCTACTGTTACATTAGCTAGGATAAAACAGTTTATAAAAGGATTAAAGAAATACCAAGCTTTGTGGCATGAGTCAGACACTATATCATAAATTGTTCTTTCTGATTGTTTTGCTTAGCATAGAGCAGTAGAAACCATACCATAGCAACTGTTAGCTAAACTGCACCAAGGATCAGCCTACAAAAGCCAAAATCAAACTAGATTTCACTTGCTCAGGTTCAAGCTTCTCTAGTGAGCTTGTTCAACTGTATATTACATTTATATTGGAATACTCAGCAACTCAGGCCAAACTTTAGCTGATTTATGTTCACAAAACACTTGCAACACATTAAACTAGAATTGAGACATTTAAGTCACAGAAGTTGATGTGACTCATCCTCAAAGCCAGATCACAACAAAACACTTAAGTAAGCAATTCCCTACTGATTTCAGTAACCAGCTACTACCTGGAGCTAAAGAAAAAACCCAAAGGTTTCTAACAACAGGTTTGCCTTGTCCTGTCTTAAAACAGATCAACCAGAGAATCTAGATCCTTCTCCATTCAGAAGAAGGTTTGTCACCAGTGATAGGAGTACTCATTTTAGAAGAGTTTAACCACTTTGATATCACACCTTGAACTCCAAGCTTTCAGCCCAGTGCAAGTCTGATTGATAGAATAAAGATGTGCAGAAACCAAGTATTTTTAGTAACCTGCCTTCCCTGCATCTGTGAACAGCAGCTTAATTTGCCATTAGCCCCATGAAATGGCAGAGGGATTCAGACAAAGGAGCTATAATTACCAAGTCATCTCCAGCTGAAGTGTCAGCTACCATATGCTCTTCTCAGAAAACCCAGACTACTCATGTGCCTAGTTTATAAAGCTCCCTATATCAAGCTTCATTTTGACAAGAGGGTGGTTTTGATTGTACTAGGCCTTTTTGGAAATTTTAGCTGTTAAAACAGTGAAAGTAGATGGTAAAAAAAAAAAAAGAATAGCAGATCCAAACAGCAGAGCAGCCCACTATGAGTACAGAATTCAAAGAGTTCACATCAGGTAATCCAGGTTTCATACCATACTCCCTCACTTTATTAAATATTCTTTTCCCATGATAGGAAATATTAGGAAAATGTACCACTATTTTCAGAGGCGATTTGTGAACCTTAATCTGTTGATCATAGTGTCAGATGAAGTTTCAGAAGCCTTAAGAAGTCTGAAGTCCTGTATCTGAGATTAGCACTTTCAGTGCAAGAACACCTTGAAGAGTCACAGTGTGATAAATGATTTAGTCCCAAACAGG
>NW_010534275.1:0-1159 GCF_000687285.1 Phaethon lepturus | reverse complement strand
AGAAAGAGGTTTCCAGCCTATCACAGGTGATGCATCAAAATAGAATGGCATTGGATTTATTATTGGCCTCACAGGGAGGTGTTTGTACCATCATAAACATCAGCTGTTGCATGTATGTGGATTGTGGATCGAAGCGGTAAGATATCTACTGATTTGGAAGAAATTTGGAAACAGACTAAGGTATTACATAGAGTGACTTTAGACGACTCCTCTTGAGGATTTGAAGAAGTTTGGAACAAATTAACCTCTTGGTTACCAAATTTTAAATGGATTAAAGAATTGTTTGTGTTTGTATTAATTGGAAGCCTATTTGTTTTGTGTACTTGTTGTATAATTCAATGTTCAATGTGGTGTTGTCAAAAGAATATGGATGATTATGCTACCTGGAGGAGAAATAAGATCAAGCATGAAGTTGCAACAGGAAAGTATTTTAATCGACAGACAGATGGTAATGACATGTTATGAGGGATTGCGAAAGAATTCGCAAGGATGGTAGAAAAGGGGGGATTGAAACGAAGGTCTGAGATAAGGAAGAAGGTTTTAATATGTAAAATCAATCAAATGTGAGTTTTGTGAATTTCCTTTTGTATGCGAGGACTGTGTAAGATAAACTACTGTGGAGAACTTCTTTTATCTTAACCATGTAACTGGCAGGAACCGATAAGAACCAGTACAATGTTGAAATACAAGCTAAGCAAGTAGGTAAGAAACGAGTTCCTCTGGAGGACAGACAAGTTAAGGGGACCAAGTACTGCAAAAACCCACCAGAGACCACCAGAGGACCACCGACTCATTTAACAGCGCATGCATCAGGGACATTTGAGTATGTTAAACATTTCTCAGAAATGTCATGAATATGCTAATAATTGTAATGAATATGAATGTATGTACTCTATATAATTCAGATGCTGATAACACGAGGCACGCATGTTAGGAGGAGATATCCCTCATGCATCCAGCACTGTAATAAAGATGTCTCCTTAATAACACTTTGATGTTATTAAGTTTGAATTTCTTAAATTTGAATTTCTTTGAATCAGTCGGATCCTCAAATCGATCCCGACGGCAACAACTGTCACACAATACAAAAGGAATACTCCAAAGTATTCAGCCTACTGTGAGTTCACATACCCACTGTGGATCTTTACAACAAGATCCT
>NW_010534274.1:0-788 GCF_000687285.1 Phaethon lepturus | reverse complement strand
TTGTCAGGAAGTTCTCTCTTTTTGTAGTCCATTGTACTTATACTATTCTTTGTCTTGGATGTGTCCTACATTCAATGATGCATGTCTGTCTTCTTTGCTCTTTTGGTAGTAAAAATGTTCAAATATTTATGTAAATACTTATACATTTGCATCCTTCTATGTAATTAGAATCATATGAAATACCTGTATACAGGTATAACTGTTGAATATGCTGTTTTAATATACTTGTATTTGGGTTTAAGGTAACATAATACTGGTTAAATCCTGAACTGTGCTCTTATAATTTCTAGGTGCCACATCCTTCTGGGGTTACAGTAAAACATGATTGTCTAAGAATGACTACTTGATTTATTTTGAAAATTTAAGACCTTGTATTTTCACTGAGTTGTTTTGGGGACTAGCTAGCTATTAATATTGGAAAAATAATGGCACAGATGATGGAGTGTGCTATTAAAGGAGAAAAAACCCTGCTAAAACATTGCTATGGGGATCAGAAGGAACAGAAAGGTAAACCAGAAATTTTCCTAATCAAAGTAATAATTGTCACTGCTCAGTAATATTCTTATTTTATAAGGAACATCCTGAGGTCTTCCTGGGGAAAATGGGTTGGACAAAAAATGTATGAAGACACATATTTAGCTGAGATAGATAGTGAACTCTGGATTTGCACAAGATGCATCCATCCTCAGGCATCCAGTAGTCCTTAGAAATTATCATTGACTGATCAAAAGCTATTTGAATAGAACAGAAATTAAGCTTCAGATAAGTATTTTTCCTGGATTATCTGA
>NW_010534273.1:19266-22558 GCF_000687285.1 Phaethon lepturus | reverse complement strand
AACCTAGTGATTCTGTGATTCTGTGAAGTTGTGTCTCTGTGGATGACAGCCTCATTACCACCCGCAGGATCATGGTGCAGGACACAGAGATCAGGACCATGTCAGATCCTGTCACTATGAAAGCCACGAAGAGGCCGTAAATGACATTGACTCTGGTCCTCTCACATGCCAGCTCACATGCCCCCTCACATGCCATGTGCTCACAGTAAGGGTGGGAGATGATGTGATGCTGGCAGAAGGGCGTCCTGCAGAGGAGGAAGCAGAAGGGACCCCACGCACCAGCACCAGACTCCTGAGGGTCACCACCACCGGCACAGAGAGGACGCTGGAGTACGGCGGTAGGTGGCAAATAGCGATGTAGCGCTCCAAGGCCATGGCCATGAGTATGCCCAACTCCATTGATGAGAAAGTATGGATGAAGAACAGCTGAGCAAGGCAGGAGAGAAATCCAATCTCCCTGGAGCCCAGCCAGAAGATGCCAAACATTTTGGGCAGTGTGGATGTTGATAGGACCAGGTCAGTGCAGGCCAGCATGGCCAGGAAGAGGTACATGGGCTCGAGCAGGCTTGGCTCTGCCTCTATAATGAGAAGGGTGATGTTCCCCTGCACAGCAATGGCATACATGATGCAGAAGGGGAAGGCAATCCAGAACTGCTCCTTCTCCAGCCCAGGGATGCCAACGAGTAAGAAATAGGGAGGGTGGGAGAAGGCAGGAGAGTTCCGAGCCATGAAACCCTTCTTGTCTCTTGCCTACACTGAGGGCTTTTGCGTCCTGTAAAAAAAGCATCACCCTCAACTTGATCTGGTCAGTGACAAGCAGAGACTGCCATGAGGTATGGTCTAGAAGCTCAAATTCTCTAGTCAGCCATCCATCCCTGTGACAGCTGCTCACACTTGTTCAGGAGAGCACTTCAGAAGAAAGTGTCCTGCCAGTTTCCGCTGAAAGTGCTCTGTCTCGCTTTTTGGAGTGGTCCTGGAGCATGCAGACTGGATTCTTCCTGGATTAAACTGAATGGGAAGACTGCCTGACACACACACCTGATGCTCTCCAGTGTCCAAAGGGAGTCCAGACCAGGAGACCAGATGAAACGTGGTCTCAAGTAAACCTTCTTGAAATGTGCGTGGTGGGGATATGAAGTCACTAGCACCAACCCTATAGATCTACAGGAGCTTTTAACAGCACTGTGCTGCTTGCCAGTGTAAACGGAGGCAGCAAGTGCTTGCCTCAGTCAAGAAACATCCAATTTCAGAGCAAAAAACAGAGCCAGTGCCACAGTATTGGACACCCTCCCTACAAATGCAGTGCTTCAGTGATGTCCATTCTCCTCCCTAAAAAGACTGCAGCTCGCTCAGCCCCTGCAAATTGCTCAGCTCACGGTTTCTTCCTAATACCTCAGAAAAAGGATTCCTTGAAGTCCTGCAGTACAGATTAGGCCAATGTTCCTGACCTGATAAGGCCCTTCAGAAACCTTCCTGGGGTTGGCCACACTTGTGCTGGAGAGCTGCAGGGAGCGGAGGGACAGAGGAGACAACATCAGCTTCCGGGGAGAGAGCTAGGCTTTTCGTCCCGCAAGGTCCGGCGCTAGCCAAGCCGGCTCCAGCAGCAGGCTCCCCTCCTGCTGCATCTGGAGCGAGATTTCACGCCGTGACCACCGCAGCCCAGCCCAGCCCGGCCACCAGTCACCAACCGGAGCTGGGCTGTTGGGGCTGTGCTTGAAACCTCACAAATACGTATGTCTCAGGGTCACCTGCGCTCTGGGAGAGAATTCCTGATTTATTTTTTTTCCATGTGGCTGTAAACACCCTAGGAACGGAAATTCCTGATATTTTCCTTTCTTCGTTCCACCTCCTTCCTCCCAGCTGCCTCTGTTGGTGCTGCTTTACCTAAATCTTCATTCTTCTTCATCCTTCCGTGGAGCAGAGCAGGGCAGGGGATGCGATGCGCAGGCCGAGGCAGCGCGGGAGGCAGGAGCACCAGAGCTCCTGTTCCGCCCTCGCGGCTGCCGCCCGGGAGAGGCGAAGGCGCGAAGGGCCTTATGGCAGAGCAGCAGATCGCTGCCTGAGCCCTGAATACTCACCTGCCTCCCGCGCGTTTGCAGGCAGGGACTCTGCACTGCAGAGACCAGGAGATACGCACGTGTCTGACAGATAGATCCCCGCGGGGAGCTCTGCGTTTCCCCCGTGACTCAACATGTAATTAGGGAGAGAGAAATAGGCAGTTTTTAACCTCGCCGATGCTGGTGACCTCATAGACACAGCTGCATTTTGCCCAGCTTTGTATCTGTTTTCTTGCAGTGTGTTTATTTGGAGGAGACTGAAGAGCGATGGAGTAGTTCAAGATTAAATCACAGGACTGGGTTTGTGTAATTAAAACTGCAGCAGCGTGAATTATGAAGTACTTTCCAAACAGCAGCAATCCTTTCTCTGCTACATCTCTTCTGTAGCTGTAATACAGGCTTGTCAGTAACATCATCCCCATTAGAGCGGTGACATAACAAGAGGCAGATTTCAGAGCCCTCTGCACGTTTGTTAAGCAACTCTCAGTGCTGTGCGGCACACTGCACCTCCCTGTGCTGATTTTGGGGGGTTTGTACAACGTAGCATCTCTGTGCCAAATCTTTGGCAATGCCAATTTCAATTAAAAGGGGAGTTGTGCAAATGAAGCCCCTTTCCATTATTGGGGAACCACATCAAGCCCCAAGGCAACTGACTAAGAGAGCCTAGGACAGCAGAAATGCCGAAGGGTCCCCAGTGTCACAGAGGCTTTATCAATACGAGTTAGTCAGATGTTACATTTCAATGTATTTTATTTCGAGTAAAGTCAGTTCAGTGCTCCACAGGTTCAGGATGCCAGGTGGGAACTACTACTACACAGCTGACAAGAACTCCTAAGTTTTCGGACGACGATCCAAAATGTGCACTCACTCACCTAACAAGGCGAGGGCTCTCAACCTTGCGGAGTTACCTTAGGCAGTGTCCCAACCCAAGGGGAGAGTCCCTGACTGCAGACCTGCTGCTCCGAGCAGGGCCGACTCAATAGGACCCCCAGCAGGGCTCCGTTCATGCCCTAGTCCAATCTGATCTGGGGTCATATATGGTCATGTTGGTTGGAGACCCCATTTTCTGGGTGGCAACAGCCATTGTGTGACTAGAATTAAGGTTTGAGATGCTTCTTACCCTAGGGACAGGTGTACCTGCTGCATCCAGGTCCAATCCCAGGAGTACGTGGAGAGGGAAGGGAAGGGAAGGGAAGGGAAGGGAAGGGAAGGGAAGGGAAGGGAAGGGACGGGAA
>NW_010534273.1:2717-19105 GCF_000687285.1 Phaethon lepturus | reverse complement strand
GGGAAGGGAAGGGAAGGGAAGGGAAGGGAAGGGAAGGGAAGGGAAGGGAAGGGAAGGGAAGGGAAGGGAAGGGATACTTGGAGATACCCCAGAAGATGTTCCCAGAGATCTCCAACAACTACTCCAGCCCCATGTGACTCTTTGTTGCCTCTATTGCCACTTCCAGACCCTGTGACTCCCAATCCTCTCCCCACTGCTGTGCAAACCACATTCCCATCCTGTCCTCCTCTCCCTCCCTCTCCTTATCCCACTCCTTCCTTTTTAATTCCTCTTTGCAAGTGAACAGGGCTCTTTCTTCACCTTCCTGGAGCCAGCTGGGCCTCACGGAAAGCCCAGCTAAGTCAGTCCATCCCCACCTCTGGCTCTTGGCCCTGCTCACAGACGACATATGGGTTCAGACACCTCATGCTTTCATTAGGTTTTTCCTTCTGCTGCAGGGCAGAGGTGAGCCGGGGCCTCAGCAGTGGCCATTTCATCTGGAAAGCGGTTGTCATAGTCATTGGCAAAGACACATGTTGAGGAAGAAGGCATGTTCCCTCTCTTCCCCAGCAAAGCAGCACTCTGTGACTAAAGTTTGGAAAACAAGATGGAAAGCAAGAATCCCATGCAGTTTTCATTCGTATCCAGGAGAAATTCATCATGCCTCCCTGCTCTGAGAAATAGATGGCTAGGAAATATAATACAGCATTTTCAGGATGGTTCATTAATTTTTCTTTATTTTTTTTCTCAGCACAAAACAAAAAAAATAAGGAACATATGGAGAACGAGCAGGAGCTATTTCTCAACGCCACGGCCATCTGAAGAGAGTTTAGATCCATAGCACGCCTCTGGAAAATTCATTCACACATCCCAATCACATTAGGCAATACAGATTGTTTTCATTTTTATGAAAATTTTTTACCCTTCTAAGCTCTAACAAACCAGAATATGACAAAAATGACAGGGGGCAAAATTGCCTTTAAGTCCCAGATGGCAACTACTTGTAACTCACTTAAAGTATTTATTTTGAAATAAAATGTGCTTTAATTTAGCAAAAAAGCTTGTAACAACATGTGTTTCATGGAGACTGAATCTGTACAAGCACAGACTATGAAAAGGACACGTATTTTACTCTCAGTGTTAACTGGCAATTGGAAGAAACTGCAGAAAACTCCACCAAATATTGCTGTCATTTGGGGGTGCTGATGCAAGACAGCGCATGTCTTTGATATCTCTTTCAGCACACCTAGAAATTGTGGACAAGATGAAAGACCCCCTAAATGCAGCACAGACCTGCCTTCTGTCTTCCCTGATGGAACTCATTGTTCATTGCCTGCTTTCCGCATATTTCCCTGTTTTTCTCAAATAATTTATTTCTTTTTCACAGATAAACTTGCTTATATTGCACCAGTGTGTACAGGGCCAACAGGATCATATGTCAAGCAAAAGAAAGTTGCCCAGAGGGGTTGTGCTGCCTCCATCCTTGAATGTTTTTAGGACTCAGTTGGATAAAACCCTGGGAAAACTGGCCTAACTCTAAATGAAACTTCTTCCTACAAATCACAGAATCGTAGAATCATAGAATAGTTTGGGTTGGAAGGGACCTTTAAAGGTCATCTAGTCCAACCCTCCTGCAATCTTAGATCATCAAGCATACTTCCACTTGCATGGGGTGAATCAGTGCAGATTTACATGCTCTGTAATTTTCATTTTTCTCTTTCCTCCTTCTCTAGCAGATCCTCCTGTTATTTATCGTTTTGGGCTCTGGGCTCTGGGCTGACCTTTCCAGAGAATGATCTGCCATGCCCCCAAAGGATTATCCCACCATCTACTCAGCACTTGCAAAGCCACATCTAGATACTGCATCTGGTTTTGGGCCCCAGTACAAAAAAGGCATCAACAAAATGGAGCAAGGTCACCTGATGGCTCCCATGGTGGCTGGGGATGGAGCAATGCTCCACGAGGAGAGGCTTAGGAAACTGGGCTTGCTCAGTCTGGAAAAGAAAAGGTTTTGGGAAGACCCAAGAGCAGAAGAGCAGCCTTCCTCTAACCATTAGGAGGTTGTCAAGAAGATGTATTCTTTTCAATGTGGCATGGCAGGAGAATGAGAGAAAACAAGTGTAAGTTGAAACAAGAGAGGTTCAAAGTGGATATAAAGAGAAACTTTTTCACTGTAAGGATGATCAAGCACCGTAATAGTCCCAGAGAGGTTGTGCAGCATCCATCCTTGGAAGCTTTCAACACCAAACTGAATAAAGCCCTAAACAACCTTGTCTGACCCTAGAGCTGCCCCTACTTGGAGCAGGAGGTTGGATTAGAGATGTCCTGAGGTCACTTCCAACCTGAATTACTCTGTGATAATCATCCACTGATGGAGACATCAGTGTTCAAGAGCACCCGGGCCTCCTGATGGAGTGTAGATCAGCCTTCTTAATATTACCTGGTGCTGCTCTAGTCATCTGTGAAGGGTCCTGATGTGCAGTTTTGTGCACTAGCCATTTAACTTCTGTTACTCCCTTGTGTAGTGAAAGTCAGAGCGTTGTTCAAATTAGAGATCACACACCCCTGGCAGCCCTCACTGGAGGAATCCCAGAGGCTGGGGATGAAGACTAAATTCCTGATAACCATCTCAAGGATGAAGACTAAATTCCTGATAACCAACAACAAGGTAAGAGTTTAAACCAAGAAAAAAAAGAAGAGATAGTTTGTTTCTTTCTATTTATAAAGAAGGAGGCTTATTTTTTAAAAGACAAAGAACATAAATTTTTTCAACAGATTAGGAAAAAAACTAGAAGTGAACACTTTTCAAATCTGTATGTTTCATTGTAAAATCCTATTGTACAACATCCTTTCCCAGGATCTTTGACCTTTTTCCAAAATATGAAATGGTTTCTCCATCCTTAGAGGTATTCAAAAGCTGTCTGAAGACAGTCCTGGCTCTAGCTGGCCCTGCTTGAGCTGGGGATTTGGACAAGATGACCTTCAGAGATTCCTCCAACCTCAGCCATTCTGTGATTCTGTGATGGTGTGAAAACAAATGCACTTTGCTTTCAGACCTTCTTCATTGGCCCTAAGGTTTGTTGGCTTCCATCATATCAAAAGAGTTTTGTAGTAGTGTCCCACTGGTAGAAGAGTAATGAGAATAAAGACAGAAAAGGCCATCAGGTACTCTGTTTCATGAGGAGTACCTAGAAAGCAAAAAAAAAAAGCTTGAAAGCTGAAGATTTTGACCTTAATTCATAACTTCTTAGGAATTCCAAGCATGTGTGAAGTCAAAGGTATGAAACACCTTTGACTTGGAAATACCATTTCCTTCAGCTTGGAAGCTTTCCTGTATCAGCAATGGCATGGCCAGCAGGAGCTGGGAAGGGCTCGTGCCCCTGTGCTCGGCGCTGGTGAGGCCGCACCTCGAATCCTGTGTTCAGTTTTGGGCCCCTCACTACAAGAAGGACGCTGAGGTGCTGGAGCGTGTCCAGAGAAGGGCAATGAAGCTGGTGAGGGGTCTGGAGCACAAGTCTTATGAGGAGCGGCTGAGGGAACTGGGGGTGTTCAGTCTGGAGAAGAGGAGGCTGAGGGGAGCCCTCATCACGCTCTACAACTACCTGAAAGGGGGTTGTGGTGAGGTGGGTGTTGGTCTCTTCTCCCAAGTAACCAGCGACAGGACGAGAGGAAATGGCCTCAAGTTGTGCCAGGGGAGGTTTAGGCTGGATATTAGGAAAGATTTCTTTACAGAGAGAGTGGTCAAGCATTGTCACAGGCTGCTCACGGAGATGGTGGCGTCTCCATCACTGGAAGTGTTCAGAAAACGTGTAGACGTGGCACTTCAGGTCATGGTTTAGCAGACATGGTGGTGTTGGGTTGGTGGTTGGACTTGATGATCTTAAAGGTCTTTTCCAACAATTCTGTGAAGTATCATTTACATTTATAACTTGCTTATTTTTTCTCTTAAGAGGTTGTCATATCATTGAATATAATTATTAACTGAAATTATTTTTACAATTGCTACCACTAACTCTGGGTCTGAAATTTTTCCAGAGCATCTGCTACAAGGAGGCTGAGCTGTCTTGACTGAACACCCAATAGGTCAGAACAAGACCACAGAGGTGGAGGACTTCTTCTGAAGTGCGTCTCTGCACCCATAATATCACTTGCTGTAATTATCTTACTTAGAGATTGCTGCTACAGCCAAAGTTTCTGGCAAAAATTTTGCTAAATTTTTTTTTGAAAGTGAATGTGCCACAAGCAGAAACCATGAATTAACTAAATCATTCAAAAACCAGTGTAGCATTCACTCAGCTCTGCCATTGTTACAGGTGAGATGGGAACAAAGAAGTGCAATGTCAAGACATCTTTATTAGTTTGCTGAGCCACTTTTTCTTCCCGTTGCGCTACCTGCTGGATCAGGGTTGGATTTAGATCATTGTAGTAGATTCTCTCCAAGTTTGGCGAGGGTAAACATTCTTGGAAGGAGTTTACAATTGCTATTTACTTTTTGCCTTGTGGTAGCACCTCAGAGTCTCCTACCATGTGCTAGGTGCCATATGGAGGACAGTCCGGCACTGAAGACTCTAAGTGTAAAACAAGATGAGCTGGTGTGAGGATACAGGAGGCAGCGGCCGAGCACGGGTCACTGGGCAGTTCTGTCATTGTAAATATGTATTAAATTCAGGATCCTCCTCTGTATCTGTTTGGTCCTCACCCCATAGATGATGGGGTTGAGCACAGCGGGCACCAAGATGTAGATGTTCCCCATGGTGATATGGACCAGTGGAGCCAGGTCCTTCCCAAACCTGTGCACCACGGACAGCCCAATCAGAGGCACGTAGAAGGCCAGGACCACGCAGATATGGGCAACGCAGGTGCTGAACACTTTGAGCCTCTCCTTCCATGATGCCAGCCGCAAGACAGCCTTGAGGATCAGGATGTAGGAGAGGCAGATGAGGATGGCGTCCAGCCCCATGACCAGCAGGATGGCGGTGAGGCCGTACACCACACTGGGGGTGGTGTTGGCGCAGGCCAGGTTCATCACATCCTGGTGCAGGCAGAAGGAGTGTGACAGCACCCGGGAGCTGCAGAATGGAAGGGGCAGGAGGAGCAAAGGCAAAGGCAGGAAGAAGAGAACTCCCCTGGCCATGGCTACCAGCCCTATTTTTGCTGTTGCAGCGTTGGTGAGGATGGCAGCATGTCTCAGCGGGTGGCAGATGGCCACATACCGGTCCACGGCCATGGCCAGAAGGACAGTGGACTCGATGGCCGAGAGGGTGTGGATGAGGAACATCTGGACAAGGCAAGCACCAAAGCTGATCTCCCTGGTGTTGAACCAGTAGAAGGAGAGGATGCGTGGCACCGTGGACGTGGACAAGGCCAGGTCGATGGCAGCCAGCATGCAGAGAAAGAAGTACATGGGAGCGTGCAGGCTGGGCTCCGTCTTCACGATGAACAGCACCGCGCAGTTGCCTGTGACCGCCAAGATGTACATGGAGCACAGAAGGATCGCCATCCAGAAGTGGGCCGTCTCCAGCCCCGGGATGCTGGCCAAGATGAAGGAGGATGGGCTGAGGTCAGAGCTGTTGGGGGAGGGCATGGCACGTGGGGTGAAGAGCAGTGACGCTATGCCATGGCACATCCCGTGCTGCAAGGGAAAAACAGCAGCTTTATAAACCCTTTCCCATGACTATGAACCCCATGGGGCTGTGCCTGTGGAATGCAGGGGAATCTTATAGCTGCCACACCGATACAGAGACCTCCTCTCTTACTTCTTTAGCCCATTATGGCTATATACAATAACATACGCAGCCACAAAATGGTGGCATTTGAATTTGAACAGGAATTGCCTGAATTCTCTTAAATGCAGAACACTGTAACATCAATATTTTAAATTATAACTCCAACAGCTCAACTTGTTTTCTTTTATTTTTAAAGAGCAAAATTTAAAAAAAAGAAAATATTTTTAGTGCTTCCTGTTAAACTTCAGCTCTGCTCGAGTTTTTCCGTATGTGCTGTGCTGTCCTGTCAAAAATGCACTCTGTGAAACTGGCTGCGTGCCTCCCATGGTCCGCCACTCCCAAGTGCTGCAGACACACGGAGTGAGACACGCGTATTTATTTGTTTGCACACATAAATCGGATTTTCATCCTTTCTGCCTGAAAACACACATGGAAATATCAGAATATCTGTAGAGATAAAAATTCGGATTATTCTCCTTATTCTGTATCTGTAAACTTTCCAGGAGTGCTGTGATCCAAGGAGAATGGCCAGGAAGATACGTGAAAAGCCTTTGCTTTAGGTGTCTGTCTTCTCTAGGCCGAAGAGAAGCGGGGGCTCGGCTGGCGCGGCGTGGGGCTTCGCCCGTCCTCCCCGGCGGAGCAGGCAGCGCGTCCGCAGCTGCCGGTAGCTGCGCGGGAATAAACCCCCCGTCCCCTGCCCGGTATGGAGGGCGGGAGGTCGAGCACATAACTGCTGTCCGCAACATCGCTCAGCTGTCTGATCATTTCTTTCATGCCCTATCCATGTAAAACGAGGATGTAAAATGTTTTTGTGGCAAGCTCTGCAGGCTATAGTACAGCTATTTTAAAAATAACATTTGGTTATGGAAACGTGGGGGGTTTTTTACTGCACATCTGTGGTGAAGCCTTTATCCCGAAATAGCAGTCACGATTTATTTCCCTGATGTGGGGTTTCTCCATCTTGAATCTATAACAAATAAGACTCATACTTCAGCTTTTTATACACAATTTACAAACAGCGTAGGTGGACTGTTACTGTCACGTTGCCTGAAAGCTATTCTAGTGATGAAATTTTCAACAAACCACTTACTGACATTAAAATGCAAGTTGAGTGAGGGAAGTGCTTCAGTAATTGCCAACAAGCATCTGAGCCAACTTACCTGCCAGCCACTGAAGTGTAATTACAGTATGAGTCTCATTGTAAAATATCTGCCACCCTATTCATTTCTTTTGAGAGAATGTGACCGTGAGAGACAGACACACAAAGTAAATAATCCCTGTGTGTTTCAGTTCATCTTTAGTTCTTTGGCATCGATAAATGCACCGATGTTTTTGGAAGCGACTAATGATTTTGGATTGCTAGTGGAATGAAGACCAGGTACTGTAAGGACCTTGCTTTCTGTAGAGGTGAAAGCTGGATCCATGTCTTTAAAAACACCAGTAAACACAGATTTATTTTCCTGGGGTGATCCTCCCACCAGCAAGCCCCAGTAACTGCATTTGACAAGAGGGAAGCACATCCAGACAGTTAAACCATCCAAGCCAGAGGACCATTAGCAGCAGCCACAACAGCTGATCTCAGTAAATGCTCATAAACGTTGACCAGACTTGTCCCGTGGAGCCAAAATTGGCCTAAGACCAACTTCCCAGGAGAGAGAAGGCAATGGGACAGTCTTCACCATCTGAATCCATCTCTCCACTGTTCCCTCCTGCGATGTGGCAGTGAGAGGGGAATGTATATACCCCCTCAAAAGCCCTCTGAGCCATTTTGAGTATGTAGTCATTTTTCCATGTCATGTCACTGGAAAAAAAAAGTATGTATCAAGCCAAAATAACTTCAGAGGGAAAAGAGAAAAGAATAATTAAAAACACAAGGCATCACTAAAATTCAAAGCATTTTTGAACCAAAATTAAAATTTCATCTTAATTGATGGTTTGATCAAATGTGGTTCATTTTTTTTTTATTTTCCTAGCTGTTTGTCATCACTTGTAAGCAGAAAAACTGTATCTGCTTGTAGCTCTGCTGCTGTTTTATAAATATGCCCAGGTCCTCTGGGCGGGCACTTGAGTCATACAAGCTACGCCTGCACTAAAGTGAGCAGGACATGGCTGGAGCCTGATCCCACCATCACACACACGGTTAACCTGTTCCTTGCCTCCAGGGACATCCCTGGCTGCTGCCAGTTAACCCGGACCCAGGCAGTGCCCAGGCATGGATGAGGGGGTAGCACCAGCCGGGGGATAATGTCCACTGGGCTGTGGAGTAAAGTCAACCCGGTGAGGGAAGGAAGAAAGGATAGACATGGATATGGCCAAGAAGCACTAGGTGTCTCCAGGACAGAGAACTGTCCTGATCCCTCTTTTAATTATGGTGTGGACAAAGCCACAGAGGACAGCAGGGACTGCAACCTGGCTCTGCGTGAATGAGGGCAACAGGAGAGTTTCCTAGGGCAGAGGAGATCACGGCACAGGGCTCAGAGGGTTTGGGATGGGAGGAGCTGGCAGTGAGAGCCAAATGGAGGTGGCAGGAATGGCCTTCCTTCTCCTTCTCCTTCTCCTTCTCCTTCTCCTTCTCCTTCTCCTTCTCCTTCTCCTTCTCCTTCTCCTTCTCCTTCTCCTTCTCCTTCTCCTTCTCCTTCTCCTCCTCCTCCTCCTCCTCCTTTCCCTTCCCCTTTCCCCTTCCTCTTCCCAATTGTTCCCTCTCTCTTTTTGTCTCTCCCTCTCTCCATCCCCCATTCCACCCTTCTCCCCTTCCCATTCTTTCCCCTCTTCTTCCTCTCCTGTCCTCAAGAGATGCCTCTGATATGTCTCACACCGCTCTTTTCGCTCTTCCTGTGCCTTATAGGAAATAAATCCATTGGCAAGTACTGTAAGTGATCCCATGGAGTGGGATCCCAAAGTGGGGAGCTCAGGGCATCATAGAATAGGAATTAGCAGCTTTAAGTGGTTCATCTATCTCTTTTTTTTCTCTCACACAGGTGTTAAACCACAATTAAATTTCCCATTCCCAGAGGCAGCCACAAAGGTTTTTGAACATATGTTCCTAAAAGACAGTACGTTATATAGAGGTTCCAAATCTTGAGCGTCTGCTTGGTACCCTCCAGCTACACAGGGGGAAGCAAATGGGGAGGCCGATGAAGCTCTGCTGAGCTGGGTGATGGAGATGCACCAAATGCACTGGTGCCACGGTCTCCAGCTGTGCTAACCAATGTGCTAATAAATCTCCCACACATTTCCTCCCTGGCTGTCCCCCTCAAACATTTTCTTGCTGTGGCACAGGCTCCTTGGGCTTTTGCTGTTCTGGAGAATGGCTATAGCCAGGAAGAACAGAGTTTCAGAGAGAAACTCTGGAAGTTTTCAGAATGGGAGCAGTGCTGTGCAAGGATCCTGCAAGGAAAGCATCTCTCCAGCAAAGCTCCTTTCTAGGCTTTTCTGCTGAAAGTTGTGTTTGCTCCCTTATGTTAATCTTCCCTCTGATAATAGCTGGCTACAAGGACCAGGCTGGACCTTAGATATTTTGAGCAAAGAGTGCTCTCATTAGGGTGCTCTCATTAGGAGCTATCTCGATGCAAATGGGACCTCCACCCCAAGACCCACTGTGCCCCTGCTCAGGCAGAGGTTCTGGGGGTGGTCTGCTGAACAGTATTTCATCCTGTGCAAGGCCCCACTGGGATCCTCAGCAAAATCAGTAGCATGACAAAACAAAGAGTGGCCTGGGAATACTCCCCTTTCTCCTTTTCCCTTTTTTTATGGAGATGTTCCCTCGTTATTCTTTTCCCTCTATTCCAGGTACAGTTATATGCAGAACAGAATAGGAAAAGGCACTGCTACCAGGTTAGTCTGAAGACTGCAGTGTTCAGCAGCAGGCAGAAACAGTCCAGTTCTGGTGTGTAATCCTGCCCCAATACCTTCTGCTGCCTCACCCTTCCGAGGTGAACACTGGCCATTTCTTCCTATTCTCCACCATGGTCCAAACTGGCCAAAATATGCTCTAAGACCAACAAAACCACAGCTCCACAACTTGGAGGCATGAAAGATATTGGGTCCTTTTATTCTGTCTATCTTGGGTCTGTTTTATTCTGAGGATGCAAGCCAGGAGGATCATGAAAGCTTTCTGCATGCCTGGCTGAGACCCATCCTACTGCAGAGTAATACGGTGCTGGGAGACACTGTCACCTCCTGTCTGTGGGCTGCCTGGAGATCTCCTCCCATCCCTCTGAGGGAGACAGTCAGTACCTGGCAGGTCTCAGCTGGAAGACTGTAGTACGTGGTCCATAGTGTCAGGAAGTTTAGCCATTCCTATTACATTTTTGAAACACCTTTTTTTCAGCAAGGGAGCTAGCCACACCAGACCCCGAAGCACCATCCTGGTGCATACCTAATTCATACAATCCTATGCTCATCTACAGCAAATCCTGAAGATTTTAAGCAACTCCAACTTAATATCTCTGCATCATATAAAGAGAAAAAAAAAGCTTCATCAAGTCTTTTGACCTTTTACAACAAATAGTTGTCTTTTATTGAAGATACTGCACATATACATTACATTCAATGCAAAACAGTGGCTGGAACATTAGACTTGCCAAGATGGTAAGGCTCAATGACACCAAAAAGAGATGCAAAAGCAGCACTGTTTCCATCACTATAGATGCGTATGGCACTTTAGAAACATGGATGAAGAAGGCGGCTGTGACATTTTTTTAGGAGGACTGAAAGTGCCGCAGGCCCGCTTAACAGGACCTAATCTTCAGAAAATGCTGTGTGCTCAGCCTCTGGAGCTGAGCTCCATCTTGTGGGATGTTTGCAGTTGAACAACTAATGACTGGGGTATTCAGAGCGGCTCCAAACTCTTGGCGCAAGCCCTGTCCTGTTGGGCTTGCTGCCTGGGTTAGCTATGCTGTAATGTGCAGTGAGGGAACGATGACCCCATGCAAGGGAATCTGAGTGAAGCTTACACACTATTATCTGGCTGTTAGAGTTTGTGTAACATGCATTGCAGAGGTTCCTTGATCCACCCCATCGTGTGACCTGAAAAGAGAAAGTAATGCAGCCCGTTTTTCTGTAATTGTCTCCCTCTAATCAGGGCTTCCATCTGTATATATCACTGGCATTAATGCTTGGGGTGTTTCCAGGCTGCTGGAAGGGATGAAAGCATCATGCTAGGACAAGACATGGAAGATCACAGCTCTGGGTTGAGGAACAGCATCTGAGCAGATTTGCAGGTCTTTCATATGGCAGTGACCCCTGTGGATGGAGCACCGAGAAACCAGTCCACTAGCTCTGACCGAGAAACCAGTCCACTAGCACTTTCTGCCAGAACTGGTGGAGGAAACTACCAGTCAGATTCACTCTTCCTCCACAGTGCCCTGAGCAAAGCCTCACGGATGTGGCTGGATTTTATGCTGTAGATAATGGGGTTGAGAGCAGGGGGAATTATAAGGTAGGTGTAGGCCACCAAAGTGTTAACCAGAGGAGGAATATTCTTTCCAAAGCGATGGATCATGGACAGTCCTATCATTGGGATGAAAAACACCAGAACAGCACAGATATGGGAGACACAGGTATTCAAAGCCTTGAGACACTCCTCCTTGGTTGCAAGGCCGATAACAGTTTTAATGATCAGGATGTAGGACAGCACAATGAAGATGAAGTCCATCCCCACCGTTGATAAAAGAACAATCATACCATAGAAGACATTGACTTTTATATCTGCACATGCTAGGTTCATGATATCAGAATGGAAGCAAAAAGAATGAGAAAGCTCAGTCTTGCGGCAGTAGGTTAGTCTCTTGAGCAAGAAGGGTATGGGAAGGAGGGAGACCATACCTCTCAGTACAATTGCCAGACCTATTTTTATGACAGTCGTCTTGGTCAGTATGGATGGGTGTCTCAGTGGATAGGAGATGGCAATGAAGCGGTCAAATGCCATTGCCAGGAGCACAGAGGATTCAATGAAGGACAGTATGTGGATGAAGTACATCTGAGTGAGGCAAGCATCAAACCCAATCCTTCGCATATTAAACCAAAAAATGCCCAGAGTAGTAGGCAGTGTACATAGAACCAAGCCCAGGTCAGTGACTGCCAGCATGGAGAGGAAGTAGTACATAGGTTCGTGAAGACTTTGGGTCTTCTTTATGATGAATAGGATCATGCAGTTCCCCAAGAGAGCAACAAGGTACAGTGCACAGAAAGGGATGGAGATCCAGTGGTGAAGGGCTTCCAGGCCTGGGATGCCCATCATGATGAAAGCTGAAGGCTGATAGAAGGAGCCATTGAATTCCCACGTGGTATGTGAGTCATGCTCCATCCCAGCTCAGCTCTCACATGACCTATACCTAAAACAAATCAACAACAGAAACTCCACATAGTTGGACTCTCCACTGAATATAAAGTGGGTAATGACAAGTGCCGCGTCCCTCCACCTCCCCACCAACCTATGCAAATGCCCCATGCTGTTTAGGACACTGTTATAATTACCATAGTATCATTTTTGACTACACTCGTGTTTATCCATGAAAATATAAAATTAAGGAAAAGGATGGACAATTTTTCTTAAAAAAGAAAAACATTTTTTCTTAAAATGAAAATGAAAGCATTGCTGGTGAGTGCTACTGTTTTACAGTCGTCCCCAAATTCCACAGGTTGAGATGCTCTATTGAGTGAGTAAATGCTTTTTCTACAGTCATCCCAACCAAGACTAAGCTGCTAAGCAGCTGGCTTCTTTTTGATGCTAACTGGAGTTCAAAGGTCATGAAAATGGTGAAAGTTTAAGTCTGACTTCTTATTCAAGAAACCAACATTGGAAATAAATGCAAAATATAACAGAGAATCAGGCACTTAGATGTTACTGCTCTCAGCTCAGAAGACGGCCACCAGAATAAGATGGATTTTCAGCAGCTTTCACATCCAAGTTGTTGCTCATTTCATAATCTACCTTACCATCAGGTGAGGGGAAATAAATGAGCAAAACCCCACTTTTGTGGTGACCCTGACTGTTGTTAGTAACAGGCAAACACAAGCCAAAGCACAAGAAGTTGCACGTCCAGAAGCACTGGGGAGGCATCCACAGAAAGTCTCTGGGTCGGAATCAGCGGGGAGGGGCACAGCTGGTACGGTGAGGTTTTTACACAGGGATCAAGAGTATGAGGTGAGTGAGGCCTTTACAGAAATCTAGCAGATGTCTGCTCTAGTGAGTTCAGCAGAAGGCCACTGAGATGGATGGGGGTTGGAGCAATGCCCTAGGATAAGAGACCAAGGAAAGAGGCTTGTTCAGCCTGGAGAAGAGAAGGTTTTGCAGGGACCCAACAGCAGCCCTCCCCTACCCACAGGGAGGTTATCAAGCAGGCCAAGCCAGGCTCTTCACAGCAGTGCATGGATGAGAGACAACAGGTCTAAGTTAAAACAAGGGAGGTTTAAACTGCATATAATGAGAAATGTTTCCCCATGAGGATGGTCAAGCATTGGAGCAGGTTGCCCAGAGAGGCTGTGCATCTCCATCCTTAGAAGTTTCCAAGACCCAACTGGATAAAGCCCTGAGCAGCCTTGTCTGACCTCATAACTGGCCCTTCTTTGAGCAGGACGTTGGACAAGAGGTCTTCTGAAGTGTCTCCAAACTAAATTATCCAATGAACTTACGAGCCTGTGATTTTACCATAGGTTTCACTCCTCTTGGAGGATTCAGCCATCTCAGCACAATCTAGGTTCGTGACAATGCACCCTAGCAGAGGTGCTGGAGAGGCTGACAGGGTCCCCGAGCCCTCCCTGTGCCTTCTGTGACAGAATGACTGGCTGGGTGGGCAGGGGAAAGCAGTGAGTGTACAAGACGAGCTAATCAAAGAAAAAGAAATATTTGTGGCTTCAGCCTTAATGCACCTTCTGTAGGATACAAAACAAGCAGGTCAAAGAGTGCCTGAATTATGAGCAAGAGGGTTTACTATAACAGTTCGTTTTTGAATAAACACACATACCCTCCATGATGTATTTATTAAGTTCCTAATATGATTTTGATCCATTAGACTCTCAGCCTGCTTGAGAGTCTAATGTGGCAATAAATCCCAAAGCTTAGCAAGGATAAACATCTTCCTGCTCCAGGGCAAAAGCAACATGTAACTGATGGGAACTAAGGAAGACCCAAAGTCATTTCATTTCCTCCAGGCAGGATCACTTTATCTCTGTCGCAAAGCTACACGTTAGTATCAGGAATGGCCTCGGCCAGCATGTAGCCCTGTGCTGTCAGTTGCGGACGGGACAAGTCACAGCCCTTCTTCAGGAGACCCTTGTCAGTGCATGAGGTGACACGGACGTGGATGGAGAGCCAAGTGCTTTCCCCAACGCATCGACAGTGGCTGACGTTGGCAAAAGGACACTGTCCATAGGTACCTCTGGTCCCAAGTGGCGGCTCGATGCTCCCCAGAGGTAAGAGCTGCCCCTTTCTGCCAGTCCAAAAGCATGTGAGCAGTGAGAACTATCTGCAGACTCCTGCAATTCACTCTTACCTGGAGGCTGGGTTAAAAAACTAAAAAAACTGAGCGCATGCATGCCTGTTTGTCTGTCTGTCTCCCTTACAGCAGCATCTGGCAGATATTCAGAACTTTCAAAGGTATTAAGATTCAGGAGGTTTCCAGGAATATGGAGGTGGATAAGGAGGAGAGAATGTTAGAGCACAGTGGGAAAGAAGGGACTGGTGAGAACTCACTGGGGTCTGTAGGGGATGCTCCTCCTCAAGAAACCCTTCATGCAAACCTGATTTTGTTAGACACTGGCAGCTCCTACCCTGCTATATGAAGTTATTTAGAAATGGGCTTCACTAGCTCTGCTCCTGTCTGAGCTATTCTGGTTTGCTATGTGCTCCTACACGTTACAAATACAGATCCCATTCCAAGCCGTTTTTTTCCCCTCCATGTTTTATGTGGGGGGGTGTGTATATATATGTGTCTATAAATAATATAAATAAATATATAAAATACATATAATATATAAAATAGGTAAACAAGTATTTATATGCTTATTTACGTTTATGTACATTTATATGTGACTATACAACATATAGCACACATACATGTGTTACACCTCCCAGTTACCTATCGTAGGACAGCAATTACACCTTTCACATTGAAGCCAAGCTCTGACAAGGAAACAAACCTCCAGTTAGCGGAGGATATCAGTTTAAAGACTAATGGCCGCACCTGGGCAGCGTTTGCTGCTAGCCTAGAAAGGCATCCTACCACCGAGAGAAAACCGCCCACCCGCTCAGCGCCTGGGCGCTGCGGGTCCCCAGGAGACAGTCCAGTCGGGCACAAGTGCCGATGCCTCGTGGAGGACACGGTGCCTTCCCTCCTTCTGCAGCCCTCAAAAGTCACCTCCTGTTTTCTTGCCTGTCTCTGACTTTGATTTTCACCAATAACTTAGGCAAAGTACTGGTGCTTTAAGGGCTGCTTCTCAGCATAGGCAAGAGCAGGGGCTTGAGAAGGATGAGACCAAAAGATCTGCTTTTTTCCCAAGTGGAGACTTTGCTATTTTAAGAACTTCATTGCTGCCAACTCAAGTATCCAAGTGAGGGCTCAGCCACTCAGTGAAGGGAGGAGGATGAGTGAAGGAACTCTGGGGACGCAGCACCCACAGAGCCAAGTTTTTGTTGACTTTACAGGCAAGAACAGCAACGTGCCATTCCCACCAGCTGAGCCGGGCCACCAGACGGTGGAAGAGCAGTTTGACTCTTGCACAAAGCCCACAGCACAACGGCAAGCGGCACCTTCCCAGGCAGTACCGCGCTGCCAGCGCTGCCTGAAATCGCAGCCGCCCACATTCTCCTGGACACCCAACCCAGCAGGTCCTGTGGAGCGGCATGGACCTCCCGGGCAGCGCTTTGGAGACGCACCTCCCCACTCGTGCTGGTGTCCAGCCCCGTAAACCACAGCCACCGCACTAGTAAATGAGGAGTGCAATGATGGAGAGGCTGCTAATTGCCCAGGGTACTTACCGAGCACGGCGGAGGGGGCCCGGGGGCTTTACGACCTGCGCAGGCAGCACAGCCCCGTTGTGATGCAGAGGAAGAACCCGCATCCGCGTCCCCGCGCCGGGAGGGCAGCGCTTATAACGTGCCCCGAGGACTGACTCCGTCCAATCAACCGGGAGCCGCACGGAGACCAAGCTCCCCGTGCGTAAACGGCGTGAGGCGTACCAGTGAAAACAGTGTGTGAAGCAAATGATCTTTTCCATTTATGATGCTCTCACAGCAGGCATGATTTTCTCCTGATAGTTTATTGGGCGACATGTTTATAGCTCCCTGTGATTTATGGCTGGCAATGCTGCAGCACGCTGGCAATACACGTAATTTTTATTGTGAGAATTGATCTGTAATGCAAATAGTAATAAATTTTGCAAGAAGAGTGCTTGCAGCATCTCTCCAAGGGAATAAGAGAGGCGAAGTTCTAGCTATGTCCCTGAGACCGGAGAGACACAAAATGTTTAATTAGAATCATAATATATTGCACAATAAACCCAAACTAAATATTACAAAGCCAAACACAGACACATTAGCGGGTATGCTCTCAGATGGCCCAGCAGCCTGTTGTATGCGGATGTCTTGTGGCAATAAGTTTATCCTGGCCACCTCACGGCTTGAGGTGGAAGTTGCTGTTAACCCCTATTTCTGTGGCTGCCGAACCCAGACACCGGAGAGCT
>NW_010534273.1:0-2676 GCF_000687285.1 Phaethon lepturus | reverse complement strand
AAAACACAGCCGCGGGACCAAGGAGTGCCTCCTTTAGCCGTAAACCAGACTGCGCTGGGGCACTGCCCGCGGTGGGCACCGGTGACCTGTCGCCACGGTCCCCGGCACGCCGCTGAGCCGAGCCCACTGGCACCGCAGCAGCCCCCGGCAGAGCCTGCCCGTGTCGCCACCTCGCTGAGAGGCTACAGCGTCCGCTGGGATGATCCTGGACCTCCTGGCTGGGCGGCCCCAGCGCCGAAGAACAACGCATTTACAAGCATTAATTTTAAGACAGCTGCCTGCTCCTACCTGGTTGTTGAACCTCATGGCCAGGATGTGGCTGAATACACTGAGCATTTGTGACACTTATCTGAACGGTCCTGGCAGAGGTTTGTTACCTCTAGGTGTGCCAGATGTGAAAAAAACATAAGAAGAAGAGCTATTGAAGCTAGAAAACATCCTGGAGCAAAAGGAATGGAATGGAATGGAATGGAATGGAATGGAATGGAATGGAATGGAATGGATTGGAATAGAATAGAATTAGACTAGACTAGACCAGACCAGACCAGACCAAACCAGACCAGACCAGACTAGACTAGACTAGACTAGACTAGACTAGACTAGACTAGAATAGAATAGAAGAATATTCAGTTGCAAGGGACCTACAACAATCATTTAGTCCAACAGCCTGACCACATCAGAGAAACTCCTGAAAAAGTGGAGATTATCAGAAAAGGACTCTTCAGCCTTGAGAAGAGACAATAAAGCAATACAGGAAAGGTCTATAAGATAATGAATGGGGAGGAGAGGATACATATGGAATGCTTATTCATCTTTTCTCACACTATGTGAACTAGGAGGGGGGAGAACACAGCCTGAAAATATCAGGCAGAAGATTTAAAACAGATTAAAAAGTGCTTTTTTAAAGAGCTATAATCACTCATCACAGCTCGGTGTTGTGGTACCCCAAAGTATATGTAAGTTCAAAAAAGTATTAGACAAATCCGTAGGTGAGAGATGCATTGATTTCTATTAAACATGATGGCTGAGGTACTGCCTCCTGTTCAGGAAGCCTCTAAATTCATTGCTAGATGCTGGGCCATGCGCCAAGGAAAGGATAAACTGTGAATTACCTGCCTAAATGGCCATTAATAGCCATTCTTCAAGGCAGGATGGCAGGATGGAGGAACCTTTAGTTTGATCTAGTAGAATAGTTCTTACTCTTCAGCGCAAATAAGCTTTAGCCAGGGAACAACATCTCTACGCTGGAAAGCGAAAGTTGCATCACAGTTGGCCATGACGAGCACAAAACTGAAGCGTGGTGTGATGGGTTGAGAGCGGCTGAGACGCATGGCGCAGAGCGAAAGCAGGCGATGACCTCGGAGGCAGCGGGGAGAGGAAAGTGTCCTGCAGCGAGGCAAAGAGACGCGGCAGAGGTGGGAAGAACCAGCCTGCAGGCTAAGACAAGGTGTCACGGGCTGAACGGGCGGGAAGGAACCCCGAGGTTAGGCCAGGGGTGGAAGCAGGGGAGCAGGTCGGTATGGTCATGGAGTCGCCACCGCAGACGGCTTTCCTGAATGTCTCTCAGTAACGGTTTCAGCTGAGCTGACCCTGTCTCAGGGCAGAGGCACAGGCGAGACACCCTCTCCAGGCCCCCTCCAGACCTGTTTTTCCACAGCTCTCCAGAAAAGGTGCAACCTTGAACCTTTTTGGACTCATCCATCTGTGGAAATGACACGGTATCTCTCTCCTTGCTCTGCTCAGCCCAGCTGCATGCACGCACTCATCTTCCACACACCCTGGCACATTCAGTTTCTTTCCCTTGTGACTCTCCACCATTTTACTCTACATATCAGGCAGTTTCCAGCATTGGTCGTTGACCAAACCCGTGTCTGTGCAGCTGGAAACAATGATCTGGTTTGCAAACTGCGGCATCGCCCCTCGGAGCTGCCAGGGAGAAGATTTCCCCTCGTCACCCACCACGCATGTGCTGAAATGATAACCGATTTCTAGCACGAGTGTCGTGCTGGAGGGTCCCCTCCAGAGCAGCGTGCCCAGCAGCCTGGTCTGCCCGGCGCAGAGCGAGCGGTTGCGCGGGGTCTGCTGGGGCAAGGGAATGGCTTGGAGATGAAAATGTCGCTCGGGGTTGTCTGGCAACCTGCGGCTGAATGAGGAAAAGGGCTCAGGCTTCCAGCAGCCACTATAAAATGCCCGACCCTGATCTAGCTTGAACCACCCCCATACACTCTACCTATAGTGTAAGACAATTTCATCTCGTCCCAGACATGCTTAAAATCTTACAACTCCCCCTGATTTGTGTCTCAAGGCTCACCCACATGTGCCAAGCTTCCTGCAGAGAAGTTCCCATGCTGTGCTCCCACCAAGTCATTCTTACTGGTTTTCTGCTTAATTCCTTTTCCCAGAAGAACAGGTATTGCACGTATGTAGGGAGGGGTGTGAGGAACTGTTCATCTGTTTTCCCATTTTAAAAAAATGGTTTCCCAGAGCCACAGCTAAGGGGGAACACAGCCACCACTTGGAACATGTCGGTCTATTTGCTGGAAATGTTTATCACTTGAGCCTAAGCCGGCCCTAATCACATTTACTGTACAGGGTTCAGTGTGTGAGTACCGATAGGCGTGTGAGAACGGATGGCGGCGGGAAGGGTGGTGTGGTTGGCATGCCTGAGGGACGGGA
>NW_010534272.1:0-1477 GCF_000687285.1 Phaethon lepturus | reverse complement strand
GACTGCGTTCCCTCATCCATTCTCCAACACTCTGACAAACAAAAACACACATAAATCACACACACATGCAAAGCACACAGCTCTCAGGGCTTTGAGTAATTCTTCCCTTAAATACCTTTTCAACAGAACCTTCAGCCCTGCTTTATTTTTCCTAGTCTTCCTTCCAAATTGCAGTCCTTTCTTTTTATGGCCCACAACATTCTTTAGAGAAAGGGTCTACTGTATTGCACCTATTCATCTGACTCCTCCGTTTCTTCTGAAGTTTCAAATGAGCTAAAATTCCCTGGGTTTTGTACTTAGAAAGTTTTGTTTGTGTTCCTGGTTAGTTTCAAAACTGAATTAAGTTCTGCTTTTCTCCAATCTCTGCATTTTTTCATGGTATTTTCTTCATCAGAATTATTCACACACAGACTTCATTTCTTTTTGTGCATATAAACATGATAGAAGTTTGTTCCACTAGTTGAATCTTCAGCTTTGATCATCTCACTTACCTGGTTAGCAAGATTAAACTCTTACACGACAATTTTCAAGTATGTGATAAACTGTGAACTGTTTTGTTCATCAAACTTTGTGTCAGACGCAATTAAGTCCTGTGACACGTGTTAAGATGGAATGGCGTGATAAGAAATCGTTGCTTAACACCTTGAATACCCCTGGAAACAAGACAGAACCTGACAACAAGACAGGAGGAAAACAAAGTAGATTGCAATTGGAAGATTCAAAAGAAGGCGCGAGTGAAAATGGATTGTGATTGGAGAAACTGACCACTGACAAGGAGACAAGAAATATAAAGAGAAGACTGAAAGACTGTTAAGTGGTTGGCCGTTGGTGGAGCAGGAGACTCTCCGGCCGCCCCAGCGCTGTTTTGCTTACTTGTCGCTTGCTTTAATAAATCAAAAATTTCTAATTGACTAGTCTCTGTCACTCAATTGGACAGGTAAATTTATAACAAAGTAGAAAACTTGAATTACAGGACAAGAACAACCATTTAAGTGTTTTGAAAATGCCTTAATCATTCATATTAATTTAATAAGAAATAAGATTGGTTTCTAAGTCAGAACTCTGTCTACTTGAACATTTTCCTGTCTGTAAGCAAGTACTAGAAACCTAACTAAAAACAAAGATAAAATCACAGCTAGTGGAGTTAGCAAATGTCTTCAACTATTGTCAAATATTCATTGCAGAATCAGCTGCAAGCAGGACGCAGCTGTAAGGAGAGCAAGCAAGAAGCACTATGCGATAGCCACTCATCCGGTTCAGTGCAAAGCTGGCCATGTTAGATTAAACAGCTGATTAGTTGATATAGTGGATTTGTTCCAAACTGGCTAAAGTGTGGTAATATGGTCCACGCTAACATCTGGTTGATATAGGGAAACCAAGAGCTATGAGAAGAAACAAAGGTCTGAGGTAAGGAAGAAGGTTTTAATATATAAAATTAATCAAATATGAGTTTTGTGAATTTCCTTTTGTATGCGAG
>NW_010534271.1:0-2682 GCF_000687285.1 Phaethon lepturus | reverse complement strand
AAAATAAAATAAAATCATAAATAAAAACTAAAAATTAGTAACAGGTACAAAAAAAAAGAAATTCAGCTGAAAAACAGAACAGTTTTGTTCACTCAGTTCCAATCCCTTCTATTACAGAATTATTCTTTTCTACTTTTTTCCGTTTGCATTTTAAATCCAAATTAAGATATGATGCTCTACCTTCAAATAACCTTTACCACTGTCATACGACCACTGAGGTAAAGATGAAATGAATTCAAGTCCGAATTCATTTGTTACATTTATTACCTCAAACATAAAAAGCTTCCTGTTGAGCCGTACTTTTTCACAGCCAAAAACTAAACAAGATGAAATTCAAAGTCAGTAATAGTAACAAAATACACAGGCAATTTCACTCAAAAGCTCAGCTTGCCAGAAAGATAAGTGGCAGGCATCACAATGTCTCAGTAGGGGAACAATTATAAAATACCAACCTTTGATACCTCTTTTGTCTCTCATGCATTCATTAGCTAACTAATTTTAGTATAAAACTCCATAACTAATGCAAACTGCCATAAGTGACTGATTCAATGTGACTACACTTATATTATATCACCCAAACTTTCCTTATCTTTTGAGGTCTATGCTAGACATCCAGAGTCCAATGGCTCTACTCCAACATATGTTGGTGGCTGCTAAATTGTCAAGACAACAGTTTTTTAGTTAATCTTAATGGCTTGACACATCATAAAGTTTATTACAATATTTATCCTAGCCAACAGACACTATAGTCTTCTATTAACTAGCAAAATCTCTATGCATTTCAAAAATCTAATACACTTTTAATAGTTACAATAAAAACACTTGATCAATTTAAGATATTTAGGCTCCTAAAAAACACCTCCCCCTCAGTTTTTCACTACTGAGCCTCCTCCAAAGCTTAATTTTCTTTGGTGGGAGAAGCTTACTAGCACCTTCAAATCCTTCAGTAGCAGCTCCTGAGAACACTCCCTTTACACTTAAAAAACTTTTACATCTGTTGATGCTGTTCAACAGGCAGGAATTTTTGGCAGCATTACATAGAAGTGACAAAAAGAGGTTACTAGTCCAGCCTTAAAAGACTTGTGAGCTTTGTTTTTGTTTTCTTCAGAAGAGGAAGATGGTCTTGTAGGTTATGGTATCCTTGGACTGAAGGAGTATTTGCTCTGATGCTGGCCTTCACTCATTTGCTAGGTATGTATGTCACATGATAGGTATGTGTATGTATCTGCTCATTTGCTCATTTACTTTATGTTTTAGTCTCAATTTAATTAAGTAAAGATTTAAAATACATTTACAATTACATGGGACAAGTAGAAGAAGGAATCTTGCAAAATGCATTAAGCCTCTCAGAAATTTAACAGGGATTCACAGACAGTTATAATAGTGCATCCTCTGCCTTAGGCTTAATTACAGAGTTAATCCTGTACTTTTATTATTTAATCCTCAGGTTCTCTACTATATAATTCATGTATATTACGAAAGTGAAATCTTCTTTCTGGAAGCTAGTCTACAGCAACTAGGGTTTGGACTAAATGGAAAGTCTGGTCATTAGAGGAGTTAGATAACTAAGTTTTTCTTATTCAATGCATTCAATATTTCTCTCTCTTCAGCAACAGATACATGACAAAAACCAAACATTTTTTCATAACTGGGTGGTGGGATATTCAAAAAAGTTCACCTTAGCTTCTTCTAAATGCACAGCTCATCTAAGGAGAATATAGCTGTTCAACTGGGGACAATAACAATCAATATACTTTAGATAAAGCCTAGACTCATCTTTTTTCAAACACAACTCCTCTCTTTCAGCATCCTAAACTATTCAGTTGCTGTCTAAAAAGTGCAGGAATGGACATGCAGCTTTATGATAAAGTCAAAATACAATCAGGAACTATATTGTGCAGTCTTTCCTCACATTGTTATAATTGTCTGATTTGGAAGCAAAATGAGTAAAAGCCCTTGGAAGCAGGTGGAAGATCATTTTCCTCTTACAGTTAAACATAATTCATAGCTTACATGCAATTGTTTAAAAGACCATCTAGGTTCTTAATAAATCTTGTTGGAAATAGTCCAGAAGTTTATCAAAATAGTCATGTTCACAAAATCTGACTTAAGCTTAACAAGGCTTAAATTTTAGATAACTTCTGCATTCAATATATATTTATCCCCTTCCCCCTTCAGATTTGAAGAGGGAAGGGGATAAAACCAGGCTCACTAGACATGAGCCTAGGGGTGGCATGCTGGAGTTGGGGGTGAAATCGATAGCCCAGCTCAAGTAAATCTACACCAATGCATGTAGCATGGGCACCAAACAGGAGGAGCGGAAAGCCATTGTGCAGCGGGACAGCTATGATGTAGTTGCCATCACAGAAACATGGTGGGATGACTCATGGCTGGAGTGCTGCAATAGATGACTACAAGCTCTTCAGAAGGGATAAGCATGGAAGGAAAGGCGGTGGGCTGGCTCTATATGTTAGGGAGTGTTTTGATTGTATAGAAATCAACAATTGTGAAGACCCACTCAAGTGCTTATGAGTAAGAATGAGGGTGAAGGCCAACAAGGCAGACATCCTGCTGGGAGTCTGTTGTAGACCACCTAACCAGGATAAAGAGGCAGATGAAACATTCTATAAGCGACTGACAGAAGCCTCCCCTTCTTGTAGGGGACTTCAACCTACCGGACAT
>NW_010534270.1:4137-9171 GCF_000687285.1 Phaethon lepturus | reverse complement strand
GGTCCCTTCCAACCTAGTGATTCTGTGAAAATATATGCTGGTCAGTATTTCTCTGCATTGTACTATTGCTGAGAGGATGTATGTGACATACATATAACAGCATTCAAGGGTGCTAAATAAACTTTTCTTTTGCTTTAGCTGAAGATTTGCAAACTGAAAATAGCGTCCCTTTTGTGTGAGGAAAAATGCTCTAGATTGGATTGATTCAAGAAAATCTGCAAAAACTCAAACTATTCCTAAGGTCAGAGAGCACGTCCCTGAAAAATTTGCCCCTAAAATCACTATGCTGATTGCACTTGCCTACTGCTTCATTTTCTCTTCGTGCAGTTTATCCATATTCTTCAAACTTGCAGTCCCAGGATAATCAGTGTTTGCTGCTCAAGAAACTGCTCATTCCACAGTGCACGAAAGCAGTATTCTCTGCAAGACAGGAGTATGCTGAAAAAAGCAAGCTGTATGTTCAGTTGTTTGGTGGGCTGAAAGTTAGTCAATGGCTGCTGTGCACTTCCAGTTTTGGAGGTTTCCTTTCTGTCTTTGTTTCACAACACAGTCTGGAATTACTGGAGTCAAATGGGTATCCATACTTAATGGGTTCTTAAAAAACAATTTAATACTTAAATCTGAGACATCCAACCCCTAAGACAATGAGCTCTATTTTTATTTATGGATAGAGTCTTTGCAAATATAAAATGGAAACCAGAACTATACCGTATCAGTAATTTGTTTTACTCGGTGTTTAAGACATATGTAGGCAAGAAAGGGAGAGAGACGGGGGACTGGACAGATGATGGGGACTTCAAAATGTTTCTTACATTTCCAGAATTCCTTTCTTGGTAAGACTTTGAAATCTCACAGCTGCTGCCCTTTTTCTTGTATGATTATTTCTCCAGCTGTGTGGAAATGCTGCAAAACCATTTTGCGACCTGTCACAGAAAATATTTTGACTCAATGATCAATGACATAGACGTTGCTGCTGAATGGTATTGCCTAACTGTGATGTTAGACTGGATAAAAAATATTGTTGATTCCTAATCATTCTATTTGGAACTGAGGTACTTAGGATGCTTTTTCCCAGCAAAAGTTGCATTCTTTATCCTTTTGAGAGTTTTGAACCCGGTTCCTTGTATCTCATCTATGTTTTGAAGGCCCAGTTAAGGGAAAGGTTAAAAGGCAGTTAAGGGGGAGTCTTTCTCCTTCAGTGCAGATTGATTTCTGGCCCTGAACTATGTGCAGGGATAAAAACCCTGCAGATTAGAAAGAATTTTTTTGAACAATAAACTTTAGGGTGGCTACCCAAGCACCTGAGAAAATGAAGATGGAGGAGAGGGAAAAGTGATCTTAGGAGACCTGTGAGGCAGGAAAAGTCTGGGAAAGTACTACAGAGAAGTGACTCCAGTTGCTTTATAAATGCTTCCCCTGATGGTTCTGGGTTCTTTTGCAAAATGTCTCAGTTATCAAACCCCGCAAAGAGACGCAGTTCAGCCATTCCTCAGGCAGTGCTGACTGACTGCTGGCCACCTGGCAAAGTGGGGAGATGCTCAGTGATGGCAAGTGGCTGCTGAGCTGCCAAGTAAGGCCCGTGGTCTGCAGCATGGTGGGGAGCAGAGGCAGGTTCACTTCAGCTCCCCATGTTGCCGTGAGAGTACACCAGAAGTCTTGCTAACTCTGTTTTTGGTTTTGTTCAGATCTTTCCTTTTTTTTTTTTTTTTTTTTTTTTTCCCCCTGCTTAAGCACTTCTTGCTTTGTAACCAGTAGACTGCTGTTAAAAATTTTTTTTCTACTTTCTCATGCTTTCCCTGTATTAGCACAATTTCAAAGAGCCAAGCTCCTAGACTCTGTATCACAAATGTGTTCCACAGGCCTTGACAATGCTTGACAAAACAGTGATTAATCCTTCATAATTACACAAAAAAAGAAAAAAAAAAAAGAAAACTAGAGGAAGCCTGACTACTTGTCTCCACAGCCAAGTCTTTTCTACTTCTCATGACACTGCCCCACAAGATCAAGCTATGACCTAAAAATGTTGCTTCTTTTCATAGTCAGTCTTCAGGGCATAACCTAATGGTTGGAGAGATCAAGAGAGAATCCTGCCGTACATACAAGTACAAGAACAACATTATATACCTGGCTAAGTGCACAGCAATGTTCGTTATCTTAACATCTCATAAAGTTGGCTGTGTCTGAAGGCAGGAAACTAGGCTAAACTTGATGAATTTTTTTGACAGGAAATTAGGCAAAACTACTGCTGGTAGTAGCCTCCAGATTTCCCAGCCTGCCTTTACAAAGATACTGAGGAGAAGATACAAAATTTCACAAAGGAAACGATTTTCATACAGATACTTTCCCGCCTTGCTTAATGCTGTCTTTAAGAAGCACCATTCAACCCTCTCACAAAAATGGTGTTGCCTGGGTTTTGCTTCCCATAAGAAAGGGCTCCCAAGGGTCATTTCTTTTGACTCCTCCCAGAGAGGAGACATAAGAAAATCCCAGGGTGACAGAGTCCAGACTGACAAGGCACATTCTATGGTTACATTGGATTAATTTCTTAGAAAAACACCACATTTTCTGTAATTTGTTTCATAATCCGGCATTTAAGGTCAACTATTTACCCTGAAAAGGGCAGCCAAATTAATGGATGAATTCATTGGGGTTTCTCAATTAGTGGGTGCAGAATTAGGCCGTTGCCCCTTCTTTCAAAGACCTAAGAAGTCTGAAGTAGTGCTGTGCTTCACAGTTACTCTAGAGGCTCTGTATGGAGTTAGACTCTAGGACTCTAAAAAAGATATCGGACTCTGACCTGGTGGTGCTCTTGTCCAGTCTTTCAGACTTGCACCCAAAACTCCTGACTGGGCTGCATTTTCACTGGAACTCATGTGGGAAAAGTAAAGAGAAACAGGGTTATCAGAGACTAGGGAGTGAAAATTGCACTTTTTGCACTGGGAAATAAGGATTCAGTGCTAGAAATGGGGTAGAATTTCTTTCTGTCAAGCCTCTTATTGAAAAGTATGGTAAGCCAGGATGTAGATTCAAGTATGGGTGATAATTTGCCTCTCTTTTTTCAATATTCCAGTGGTAAATGTGGTTTATCAAGGGATAAACCTTGATGTGGCACAGTGACTTTCTCATCTTTCTATAACTCTTAAGTATTGGAAGTTGATACTGTGCAAAAATTTCACAAGCAGAACAATGGCTGGGGCTTCCCAGGAAGTCTATATGACAGAGAGGAGCCATTTGACGGGCTGGCCTGTGCCTGCAGACTGTGTATTTGACACTGAGAAAATAACTTGTTTTGCCAGAGAAGAGGAAGAAGGGCTAAAAGAAAACAATTCAGTTACCTAAACACAGTCAACAAGTTCAGTTTAGACGTCCTAGATTATCAAAGACATCCTCATATGACACAGGTCCTGTGAGAGATTTCAAGACAAATAACTCAAGGCCTTAGGGAATACCATAAGGCATTAAAATGTCTCTGGACACCTATGTTCAGATGAGTGAATCCCACCATCACAGTCAAATGAAGCAGTGAAAGGGATCTGGTGAGCAGAGAGACATCTGAGATGGAAGGAGAATCCCTACAGAAGACAGCCAGAGTATACCCACAACAGTCTGGGCTAGAAAATCCACAGGATTAAACAGCTTATTATAGGAAAGGAAAGACAAGGTTACAGTGGAGAAGGTGAAGAGGGCAAAAAAGAGAAGAACAACTTTGTTCAGAATATGAACAATCTAGCAAAGGGCAAAAAGAGGCACTAGAAAAATATGTCCTAGAAAGGGGATATGAAGGGTGAGGAGCAAAGAGAGAAGGTAGATCAGAGAAACATGTACAATCCACCCAGTTCAAAATAGGTGAAGTAATACACCCTGCTCCATAAAACTAGTTTCAAGTACTTTCTAAACAATTTCCCTTGAAAATGATAAATCACTAGTTCCTATAATGATGCAGAACGTTCTCTCTTAAAACTTTTGCTAATTCTTCCGTAAGATTTCAGAAACCCTCGATTTCTTTTTGTCACTTCCATACCACAGCTAACATGTTCCCAAACAATGAAATTAAAAAGACATGAACCTGACAGTCTTTAGGATAACAGAAGAAACCACACAAGAGGGAAATGGACAAATAATTACAGGTTTTTAATTTCCCCCCCCCGAACAATCCAGTGGGCAAAATTCTCCCAGGAGTTCTCTCTCTGAAGTAAGGACTATTGCAGTGCTGTGATTAGGACAGAAAGATTACCAGTTGCCTCTAATTACATTTTGATTTCTACTATTTTTTATGGTTCATTTTTCTTTGAAAGCTATTATTCACTGGAATGAGCCTGAACAGCTGCAAGCCTTTGTTGGCAATGCGGGTCAGGAAATACTATCATTTGAACTGATTAAGTGTGCACATTCCACTTGTCTTTATCTCATTAAATTGTAACACAGAATACACTGTACACACTGCAAAACACACAGATCACACGTGGACTTGTAGGAGACTAGCACTTGATAACTAGAGACACCAGACTTGCCTAGTGGTCACCTGGGATTAATTCCCACATTGCACAATACATATCAGTTTCATAGATCTCATAAAACTGGGATTAAGATTTCAACCCTATATTAAGATACATGACATATTTTCAGCTGTTTTAAAAATGAAAGAGAGAGAGCAAAGAAAATTTTCTTAGGAGAAAATGTGGGGCACAATTTTCATTACAAAAACCTCCTTACCTAGGCAATATGGAATTTTGCCCAGTGCTCTATGTGAGGAGGCAACCACCTATCTGAAAAGGTTGCATCAGGGTGTAATTTTCTTCCCCCAAAATAGAGGTTAAAATCTACTTATTAAAAATATGCCAGAATCCAGGGCATGTTGCACCTCCACGAGCGAAAGTTTTACTGATGGCATCTCAATTCTTATAAGACAATGGTTTGAAGCTCAACTTAGATCTCAACAGAAGTAGGGAGGTGTTGCCTTTTACAGATCTCTCTTTTATGATGTTGCTCCTAGGTCTAGACCACATAGCACGAAAAAATGCCTGTGTGCCATCT
>NW_010534270.1:0-4106 GCF_000687285.1 Phaethon lepturus | reverse complement strand
GCTTGCCTGCTGATCTCTATTGTGGACTATTGCAGTTCCTAGATCTATTCTTGGTAATGCAATGACTCAGAATAAAGGTTTATTATACACCGTATGTTTCTTATATGAATAGTAGAAAAAGACAAACTCCTGATACACTCTGTATCCCCTATGCCATTCCTGTGCTCGGTTTGATGAAGTGATAGGGACTAGTCAAACACTAATAATCTTTAGAGCCTTTGCAAATGCCAAGGCTGCTTTGCCTCAGGCCAGAAATTATAAAAATATTTCCTTCATGAAAAAACCAAAACTTTAAAAGCCTGATTGAGTGCCACGTATATGGAGGCCAGGTTATTCTCCAGTGAACTGCACTAAAAAGCTCAAAGCCTCATTTAGTAATGCCCAGCCTGCCTTTCTTAGCATGGGTCAGTTGCCATGGCATCTGCACAGCTCTTTAAAAAGAACCAAAAGCCAGTGTAAGCTACATCTGAGTCAGCTCCGTGCCTGACCTAACAAAAATACTGTTGTCTAAAACAGGGTGCTCCTGGTTGCTTTTACATAAAACATACTAGTTTAAGCCAGATGATAACACTACCAAGGCAAGATGGTGCATGTAACGGTTATGAGCAATAAAATAATTCATTTCACCACTGAGTTTGTCAAAGAATTATAAGGTGCCTCTGTGTCATAACACCAGGTGTCAGAGAAGCTGACAACTAAAGACAAAATAATACACCAACGCTCAAACTAGCATCTCGTACCCAGAGTAAAAGGACTCCACAGCTTTTTTGTATGGGGCAAGGGTTAAAACTACAGTTTTTTCTTCACTGTGATGTTTCCAAAAATACACAGATAGGAATCACAGGTTTGCTAGGAAGGAGATGACAGAGACTGTGGTCACACGATTAGTGCTGATGTGGCACATTTACCTACAGTCAAACGATGGAGAGATTCATGTTCAGGAGAGGACCATGTTCACCTCCAAAGGGACGTCTGAAGTCTCTATTAGCTCGTCATTTCTCAGCATGTGTGGGATCTCATTCAATGCCCAGGCTTATTATAGATTTTGTGAGGGCAGGAAAAACAGCATGAGAAACAGAGGCAAACAGTTTTGTTTCTCAAGCCTTTGATCAGCCCCTGTCAAATACATTTTCCTGCCAGTAACAGCAAAAGAGTGTAGTGCTTGAGTGTGCAATAGTGGGAGCCAGAATTCATAAGCACATGGAGAAATTCCACCTAAACATTTAGGAGCTACTGAAGATTTTGACCACCTTATACTGCCATGCAAAACACTGGACCTCCTATTTTAGTGCAACATCCTATCTCTTCTTAAACCAATCACTGATAAACCTTCTTTGCTGTATATGAAAGAGAAGGAGGGTTTTGTCCTGTACTACAATTTTTTTACAGTATCGTTGGTGTTTTTTAAAACATACCTGAACTAATGCTTATTTCTTCAGTCATTCATAACTACTATGAAAATAATAACAAATGCATGTGGTTACTAAATGGAAATAGTAGGGAGTGTCCCTGGGTCATTTGCCCATGCTCCAGATTCCAGTTTTAAAAAACAGGGACTGGCCATATCCTGCTGCTAATTCTGCTTCTGTTACCTTTTGGGTCTAGAGAACTAGAGGTGAGTGACTGCATCTGATAAGGAACTCTCCTTTGCCCCCCAGACCCTCAAAACCACAGAAAATGCTTGTAGCCTTACAACCAGGGCTCAAGAAGGAAAAATATCTCAGATGCAATACAACAGGTTCATAATCTAGGATGAAGATACTCACATTATGTGAACCAAACACTGCTCATTTGGCCCTGCGACACCCAAGCTGTCTGCACGCCTGCTAATGGAAAGAGCACACAGGCAGACTCATGCAGGTTCCTTTGGAACATTCTGCCCACTGGAAGAGAAGAAATCTGCCTTTCACATGAAGTAATTTTGCCAGTGTTTTGAATAGTATTTTCCGCATGTTTTTTCTATGAGATCAGCAGTCATGCCCTACTGTTCCACATTATCAGCCTTTTTTTTCCACCCTGTGTTTTACATTAGCAAATCAGCCAGCTCTGAGATCATATTACGTAAGTTTCTTGTTTTCTTTTTTTCAATTTCTGTGTTTCACTAATTAATAGGAAGTGGCTCTCCATTATGGCCTAGAGATGATAAGTGGCTTCCTTTCCTCAGCGCGGCTCAGCTACGAGCCCACTGTTGCTTGAGCTGCTCCTTCCCAGTGCTGCCAGCCCCAGGGCCATTGTGCTTCCCAGGGCAAGAACCACCCCAGGGACAGGACAACCACAGCACCTACGTGTTTGGCCCTCACCAGCCAGAGGCCCTTGTGACAAAGAACTGTTTGTGTAATGTAAAAGCGCTTAATACACACACTAAACTTCAACCCGTAATTCTGGCTCTACTGGAAGCTAGGCCCTCCTGTAAGTAGAACATACTGAAAGATAGTTGTCTGAGATATTGAACTGGTTACTGAGGCTTCCTCTGTAATCACTGTGGAGGACTATTTAACTCATCCGAAGTGGATGACTTTTCTCAGGAGGTGCCTACTTGCCACTGGCTATAGAACAAACTGAGGCTGCTACTAAATTACACATCTACTTTCCAGATGACTGAATTGATATGATATGAATTCCATCTTACGTGGTTTGCTGCATGAGTTGAAGTCTGACCTGTGTGCACAAATCTCTTCCTTACACTGTAGACCAAGACATTTACTACTACTTCCATTTTCTATTTTGAAGCTGTTGTACAACTTTCCTTTTCTTGTCTCTCTCTCATTAGTGGAACTGGTAAATAATTTGCAACAAATCACATACTTCAGTGAAATAAAAGTTTTGGAAAAAAATCTGTGAACACCTTCCAATTTTCCTCCAATGCATAAGCTTTTCAAAGTTCAGTGACTGTATTATTTGCAGACAGTTGGGTAAAGATATTCAATACTTAAAATTCAAAAACTGTGGGTTAGTCTGGTTTGGATACATTGACCACAGAGTATTTTTCCTGTTCTGTGGCAGAATAACAACTAGCAGTTATTTGCAGTAACTCATTTGACTCTGCTTAGCACTGGTTTGAAAGCATGGTAGTGGTTTGTTACAGTGACTCAGTTGCATGGCAATCATTTTGAACTGAGATGGAATTACTTAAGTTGCTGAAACAAGATTGCTTAAGATTACCTTGTCTAAAAATTAGGTTTTCCTGAATTGAAAATTTATTTTCTGCAGCTGAACCCTAATATGCACTTAAAATTCATAGTTTCTAAGAATGCTACTAGTGAATTTGTTTGCTACAATATTCCTGCAAAAAAATTTTTAAGGAGAAGGATATATTGGAAATACATCCACTACTTTTGTTCAGCCAGTTGAAAGATGAGAATTAACCCTGAACTAGTAGCAGGTTTTACAAAACAATGTTGAATCATTATTGTCTTATAATCATTAATTTTCTTCTCAAAGAAAATGTGGACAATCATTTGGCTGTATCTGGTATTTAAGATGTTTCAAGGGAGTGGTCATTTTCAAGCCTAACAATTTTTGCTTGCATATAGAAGTCTGAAGATAATTTCAGATTTTGGCTTGGGAAAAAAATTCTTGGGTCCTGCAGTTATTTTTAAAACAAGGCTGGAATAGTTAGAACTAGATGGTGTCACAGAACAGGACACAACAATTACAATAACAATCGAACCCACTGATTACTACCTGCTGTTGGTTATGCAGGTTGTCAGCAACGAGGTTGCACAAAGAAGTCTAAAAGCAATTAAAAGGGACTTCAGAGCACTGGGCTGACTGGTTGAAGGATCAGGAGCACAGGTAGGGTTTTCATCAATCCCTTCAGTGGCAGGGAGGAATACTGAAAGGAACAGGAAAACACACCTGGTTAACATGTGGTCTGTTCAGGACACTGGTTGAGAAAGTCCCCTGGGAGACAGTTTTGAAGGGCAAAGGGGTCCAAAAAGGCAGGACATTCTTCAAGAAGGAAATCTTAAAGGCACAGAGACAGGCTGACCCCATGTACTGTAAGACAAACTGGTGGAGAAGATGACCGGCCTGGCTAAACAGGGAACTTCTTCTGGGACTCGGGGAAAAAATTAGAGTTTATCAACTTTGGAAGAAGGGGCAGG
>NW_010534269.1:0-2646 GCF_000687285.1 Phaethon lepturus | reverse complement strand
TGGCTTTTTTATAGGCAAAACCGGACGATTTCAGGCAAACGGGGATGAAACTGCGGCCGAGCGGCCTCAAAATATTAAAAACCTCCATTTTCAGGCCCCCAAATCCCCCCGAATTGACCTTTTTTCCCCTCAGCGAGCAGCATAAACCCCCAAAATCCATCCTTTTCCAGGAAATCGGGGCGAAAATGTGGCCAAACCCCGTCAAAAACTTGCTTTTAAACCCCCAAATCGCTGGCAAAAGGCCACCGAAGTGGCCGAAACCGCCTTTTTTGCGAGCGAAAAGCACCAAAAATCCATAATTAACCACCCAAAGTGCATATTCGGGTCAAAATCGTCACCATTCCCCCTCAAATAATCGCTTTTAAGCCCCAAAACGGCTTCAAAAAGCACCCAAATCCCCCCAAATTTGACTTTTTTGGTGGCAAAAACGCGGGGAAAAATCTCAATTCACCGTTTTTGAGGAAATCTGGGTCGAGCTCGCGGCCAATCCCCCTCAAAAATTCAGGTTTAACTGCAAAAAAAGCGCAAAACCGCAGCGGAATCCCCCCAAAATGAGATTTTTTCCGTTAATTAAAAATCACAAGCTCACGGTTAACTGTTTTTGATGGGATTGCGATCAAAATCGAGGCCAAAACCTCAGAAAAAAAGGTTTTAAAGCAAGAAATAACTGGAAAACGGCAGCAAAACCCCGCAAAATTGAGTTTTTCCTGTTAATAAAAGGCAGGAAAAAATCGCAATTACCCAATGCCTGAGGAAATTGGGGTGAAAATTGTGGCCAGATCCCTCTGAAAAGTCACTTTGAAACCCAAAATTGAACTCAAAATTACACCCAAACGCCCCAAAACGAAAGGATTTTGCTCAAAAAAAGCCAGAAAATGCGTAATTACGCATTTTTGAAGAAATTGAAGTTAAAATTCTCACCGAACCTGCTCAAATCATCAATTTCAAAGCCCAAGAATAGCACATTTGGGGGGATTTGGGTCAATTTTTGAGCTTTTTCTCTAACAAAAAGTAGAAAAATGTGTAATTAATCGAGCAAAAAGGAAATTAGGGTCTAAATTGTGGCCAACTGCCTCAAAAACCCAAGAATTAACCCCAAAATATCTGGATAATGGCACCCGAAGACCCCGAATTTGACTTTTTGTTCACAAAATGCATAGAAATTTGTAATTAACCGTTTCTGAGGAAATTCGGATCGGGATTTTGGCCAAAACCCCCTCAAAAAAAAAAAAATCCACATTTTAACCCCAAATTAAACTCAAAACTCTCCCCAATTCCCTCAAAATTGACTTTTTTTCGTTAGCTAAAGAGGGAAAAATTCATAATTAACCACCCAAAATGAAAATTGGGGTCAAAATTGTGGCCAACTCCCCCAAATAATCACATTTAACTCCCCAAAATGACTAAAAAAGGACCGAAATCTCCCAAAATTCACTTTTTCTTTTCCAAAAAAAAAAGAAAGAGAAATTACTAATTACACCTGAAAAAATTAAGATGAAAATCGGGGCCCACCCACCCAAAAAATTCACTTTTAAACCCAAAACCGGCTCAAAGCTGCACCCAACACCCCCCAGCCTCGCAACAGGTCTTCTCCAAATTAACCTTTTTCCTGCAAAATTAACCCAAACCCAAACGTGAAAATATTTCTCCCCGGAGCCTCCCCCGCGGCAAAACCGCTCGTCGAGGGAATAAATTCACCGAAATACACTAAAATCCCCCCCAAAATCTTTAAAACTGATTAAAAACCCCAAAGGGGCTTTTTTCACACTCAAATTACTCTTTTTTTTAAAAAACCTAAATCTTTAAAAAGCCCTTTTTCTCCTTTTTTTAAAAGAAAACCGGAACGAAACCATATGACACGGTTTTATCTTCCTCTTCCAAAAAAACCTACTTAAAAACGGGGTAAAACCCCCTTTTCAAGCGATTTTTGCCTCCATAAACCCCCAAAATTTTCCATTATTGATGAAAAACCACGAAAATGCCTCAAAAAAATTCCCTAAACCCCAGTTTTTGCCATTTTTAATAAATTTCAAACTCAAAAACCACGTTGAGTTTCTCCGTCAACGAGAGAAGAACCAAGCGGCGCGTTTTGCCCGAAAACGCCCTCATTTTGGGCAAAAGGGGATTAAAAAAGTAGGAAAAACCTTAAATTTGGGGTAAAAAACCCCAAAACCGCAGGATTTTGGATGGGCGTGGCTTGGGGGTGGGGGCGCGTGGCGTGGCCACCATCTTGGGTCTCGGCTGCGTAACCAACGCCCCGCCGGCGCCGGCAACAGCCAGCCACCGCCCCGCGGGCGCCGCCACCAGCCAGCGCGGCCTGTTGAGTGTTGGCCAACGCCTTGGCCAACGTCAATGTCTTGGCCAAGGCGTTGGCCAAGGGCTTGGTCAACGTCTCGGTCAAGGCCTTGACCAACGCTTTGGTCAAGACGATGGCCAAGACGTTGGCCAACGCCTTGGGACAAGGCCAACTCCTTGGCCAAGCCCTTGGCCAACACGTTGACCAACGCCAACCCCTTGGCCAACGTCTCAGGCCAAGCCCTTGGCCAACACGTTGGCCAACGTCAACGCCCCGGAAGATGGCCCCGCCCTCCCCTTCCATCACTGGAGCACCAAGATGATGCCAAATCGTGGCGGGGGAGGGGCACA
>NW_010534268.1:0-7424 GCF_000687285.1 Phaethon lepturus | reverse complement strand
TGTGGCGCTTCAGGACATGGTTTAGGGAATGGTAGTGTTGGATTAATGGTTGGACTTGATGATCTTGAAGGTCCTTTCCAACCTTAGTGATTCTGTGATTATGGTATCTGGTCTTCTGCAGCTTCTGGAATCAGGAGCAGTCTTACATTTCTGTCTGATAAACATTGGTTCTGTTTCAGCTTTCCTCAGAAATACCAGGGCTCCATTGCTTTTTCTGTACTCCTGAATTTGCCCCTGTGTCTCAACAGGGCACGCTGTTTATATGACTTTTTACAAGGGCACGTAGGACAAGGGGTAATGGCTTTAGAGTAAAAGAGCATAGATTTAGATTAGAGTTAAGAAAAAAATTCTTCACTATAAGGGTGGTGAGACACTGGAACAGGTTGCCCAGAGAAATTGTGGATGCCCCATTCCTGGAAGTGTTCAAGGCCACGTTGGATGGGGCTTTAAGCAACCTGATCTAGTGGAAGGTGTCCCTGCTCATGCCATAGGGTTGGAACTAGATGGTCTTTAAGGTCCCTTTGCGACCCAAACCATTCAATGATTCTATGATTTATCACATTGACTTTCTGATCTAGCTAGAGAAAAACTTGATTATTCCCAGTGAGGAGCCAAGACAGAGCTATATTAAAGGTTGCTTATTTGACAAATCATATGACGTCAGGAAAGCCCCAGAACTTAAAGCAGAAATTGTGAGAGTACATGGGGAAGTGTCATATATGGTTACCCTTTCCTTAGTCTTTCCTGGGCACTTGTTTATGATCTCTGTTCCTACTGGTCTCTCCTATTGGCCTAACTCTAACAAAGTTCAAAGAACTTCCCTGGAAAGAGGAGGATGCCAAAGAAAATGAAAGCAGGAACAAAGTAAATAACCATGGAGGACGACAGAGAGTGACAAGAGGGGAAGTGAGCACTAAAGCGTCAAAAAATTTTAATGTGGGACTGAGCAAGGACTCTGAGCAGAGCACGTCCAGCTGATGGGCCCTGTTCCTACTGGTTTTCCCTTGGCATGGGCTGAAGACAAAAAGGGCTGAAAAAGAAACAAGGGAGAAAGACGTTAACTACAGGGACTGGCAAATTTAAGAAAGTGAAGTGGGTGAGGGTACAACATGTGGAAAGAGCCAGACCGGGCAGTGAGCACAGTGTCTACCCCAGGTCCTGACCAGCTTTGATCTCTCATTTTGGTAGCTTTTTTCTGGAAACAATGTAGCGTTGCAGATTAAAATGCTTTGCTGGACACACAGTGTGAAGTTATGAGTTCTTGGAGTTGTATAATGAAGGGGCAAGGTTACATGTGAAGAGCCATGTCATGGCCTATGGCATTGGGCTAGGTGTCAGCGCCCAGAAGAGGGGCGCAGTCAGAAATACTTAAACACCATAATTCGTGCTTCAAGTTTAACTCATGTCCCTAAGCACATTCCAGAGTTGAAACTGCAGCTTGTGCAGACTCATATAAGTTAACGTTTAAAGTAGCTGTGCATATACAAGAGAAAATGTAACTCTGCTGGTGCCAGTTCCAAAGGACAAAGACTTAACAGGAGTTCAGGCTGCCCTGCAGCCCGTGCTGAGCCCTGTTCTGCACAGGTAGGAGCAATACTTGACCTGATACAGCTGGTTGACGGCTGTGTGAGCGGCAGCTGCCTCCTGGGATTGCCAGGAAGGCAACTGACCTGCAGGGAATTTTGCTGTAGCACTTTGAAGAGGCTCCTGGCTGCATCTGCTTGATGCATTTATCAAAGATTGTAACCTCACAGCAGAACTGACATAATGGGCCACATACTTCTTGCACTGTAGAGTACAAAGTGTGGTGTCTTTCCTTAAGATTGCTTTCTTCACCGTTCTGAAGTGAGGTTTGAGCCATCCCAGCTTTCTTCCCCACTTTATTTGCAGAACCGTCAGAGCTCTTTGTCAACACGTGCCTGAGCCCCCTGGTTCATAACTTAGTCACACTGAAAGACCATGCTGTAAAGCATGGCTGCTCGTGAGTGGTTCAGTGAATCAGAGCTCCAAGCATCTGAAGCATACAAGTTGTATGTTCATCTATTGCCTCTTCTGTGAGGAAGGTGACCTTTGGCAGCAGTGCCTTACATGCGTTCAAACAGATATGGTAGAGTTCACTAATAATCTCTCCTATGGCCAGAATTTGCCAGTTTACTTGCTGGGTACGTCTCAACTCCTTTGAGTTCTTGTTGAAGCTCAGGTGAGCTGACATCTGTGTGAACGCTAGCTGAGATGCTCCACACACCTTTGGATCCTGGGTGCTCCCTAGCGTTGTCATGTCTATGCTAAGGAAATGTCATGGCTGGGTGATAGATACCAAGTAGCCTCAACTAATATTATATGGAGAAAGAGTATGAGAGGGGTCTACCGTGATCCTGGCCAGCCTGGTTCATATTCAGACTGCCTTCTGTGGATTTAGGTGACCATTATAAAGCGATACAAAGTTCAAGGAAGTGCTGAGCAACATATGCGACAGAAGGGTTCAGCGGCCCTGGACTGCAAATAATCTAAATCACCATAGCAGGCAGTGAGAATATGGCCCAGTATCCTCCAATCCACGAGACTGACACAAAGCATCATAGTGAAGCACAATGGGTTAATAATCTGTACATTTATATTGTTCATCTTGCCATAATGAGTCAGACCAGATGTCCTTGGGGCAGCCATTGTACACTGGTAGCTGTTGCCTGAAGGAAAAAAACATTTTTACAAATGACAGCTACAGAATAATTTTTCCTTTCTAACACTTGCTCTGGTAGCTCATCTTTGAACCAGGAGGGTCCACAGACCTTCCATCAGCGTTTGCTTTTTTGATAATCATTCCTGTGGTGAGTGTCCTAGAAGAGCAGTATAAGAGCGTAAGAAATGCCCTCCTGAGTCAGACTAACAGTCCATCAGCCCAGTCTCAAAAGAAAAGGCTATTTTGTGGCAGTGCCCCAGCCCAATCACTTTCTGCAGTTCATTCTCCTCATACTCCCCTAGTTCCACAGCTGTTGTATTAAGAATGATAGAGGATACATTGGAGGCTATGCTGCTTGGTATCTGCTTCTGAACCTGTTACCTGTGAGTTTGTGGAACCCCTTTTTGAACGTGTTGCCGCAGTTTAACTCCAAACCTGTCTGAACACAGGTTCCAGAGGTCCACAGCTTGACAAGTAAAGGAGTACAGATATGGCAGGGGTGACTATGTGTCATGCAGGGCCAGAGGAGAAGGGCGTGCTGAACTACTACATTTTGGCTAGCAGTGGGCGACAGGTAGACAGCTGAAAACTTGAGGAGTGATCCTGTGTGCTGTTACTGGCATAACAATCAGCTGGTTTTGATTCATATCACTGTTCACTGCTTTACGACTTGACTCCTGCCCCCAGTCTTACCTCAGTGCTGTGAATTCAAAACCCTCCTTCCACATTATGCAAAAATGTTTCATATTATCTGTTTGACATTTCCAGCCTTTCACTTTCATTGAATACTGTTTTGCAGCAAGTGAAAGAAAACTTTGCACGAATTCAAGCCTGCATTTCAGAGCTCCGTTCACTACCAAGAGAAGGCTGTTTCCCGCAGCGGGGAAATGGAGTGGTACAAGCTGTGCAGGATGGATTGCAACAGTTCAAACAATACAACAGGCACACAGCAGCAGGAGGCTCAACAAATAGCTCTGTTGAGGTAAGAAAATGTTGGCAAGGTAGTGGGAGTCATCCACCAGACTTGCCACTTCTTAGCACGTTAAGATGATTGTGTGGTATCTAAGGTCCATGGGAGGGAGAGAGTAATTAAGAAAATAAGCCCTCCAAGAAAAGCCATGGGACAATCTCTGAATGCTGATGAAAACTTGAGTTGCTCATGGAGGCTGACTTACTTTACAGTATAGAAAAATTAATTTAATTTCTAGGCATTTAAGCTTAGATGTTTTTTCAGCTTTATTTTGATTACTTTCACAGAAGAAATGTGTCACAGGCAAAGACATTCACAGTGCTTATGGACATGATTTTCCTTTCAGCCTACAGTTACATTCTGCGGTTATAGTATCTGCAACTTTCACTGATACAATAGGATGTTTGTACAAAAGTCCTCATTGTGCCTGAAAGCATGTCCACAATTCATTGAAAGTGAACTCATACAGACAAAAGAAATGCTTTTCATCTTAAGAGTAGTTGGTGTAGTTGCAAATCCTACAAGAATGGCCATCGTCTTGGCATAGTCCTCTTGAAATCAGTTTTCAGAGTGAAAAGAAAATATTGTCATTATTTGGAATAACAAGAGGCTTTGTTTATAGTTAGCATTTTTCTTTTCTCAGTGGCAACTTGGGAGTTCCACAGGGCAGCTACTCTGCAAATTGTAGTGGGGGGTCCCGTACAATACATCATTGGCAACGGCTGCATGAAATAACTGAAAAGTCTAAAAAGACTATTATAAGGTCTGTACAACAGACAGCCCCTGAAACTCAGGAAGCATCATGTCTGTTCTTGGCATGCATCCCTACCTTGGGTGAATGGAAAAAGGGGAATCTCTGACACCTTTAGGGCAGACACAGAAAGAACAGGGCAATCCAATTGCTTCACCCACGCCCCAGAGAATTAGGGGAGAACTGTGCCTCATGTAATCCCGATGCACTAGCACTTTATCCCCACTCCTTGCACTTTACAAGGCCCTGAATAAGGTGCAGCTGCTAATGCTTTAAATGCACTCTCTCTCAATTCCTACTTCATAGAGTCATGCTTTATAAATGTATATCTCATGTTCCACCTACACTCATATAGCTTAAGAAATTTCATAAAAGACAGCCTAAAAGCAAATTCTACAGCTAAATAAGCATTCCCACACCATGAAGGGTATTTCTGTTCATCCCAGCTCTAGCCTAGGTGTTACCCCATATCCATGCCATGGCAGTTCCCAAACTTCCTTCTAAGAAGGAAGGCCCTGGGAAGGGGGAGTAAAGTGCTTTGAAACACCACATGCAAACATTTCCTTCTGCTCAGGCTTTGTGACATTTTGGGACTGGCTGTTGATGATCTGCCTGGAGAAAGTAGACCACATGTAGTGACCGAGTACTTAACATCTCCCACAAGCATTTTCTATTTCGTCTACCATGAAGAGAAGTAGCAATTCTGTTTCTGTGATACTTTAAAGCACTAGTAAAACCCTGGCCCAGGTTGCCCAGAGAGGTGGGAGATGCCCCATCCCTGGAAACATCCCAGGTCAGGTTGGACGGGGCTCTGAGCAACCTGATCTAGTTGAAGATGTCCCTGCTCATGGCAGGGGGTTGGACTAGAGGGACTTGAGAGGTCCCTTCCCACCCAAACCAGTCTGTGATTAGACAACATATTAGGAGAGGTATTTCTGCATCGAACTGTAAGGCATGGACAAGAGGAAATAAGCCTTACTTTATCAAATTTTTTGGACTCTCCAGTTTCATCTGTTTTTCAATGGGATGAATGTCAGGTTCTACCAATACAATTTCTTCATTCTGTTTGAAGATCTTCATGCCTTAGTTAAGTTGATTCCAGTATTTTACAGTCAATATTTCACATATGGCTTATCCGTCTTGCGTTATTGTGTAGTGTTTGTTATTCATCAAAATTTAATGCATTATATGTAATTTAGGTGCATCAATGCCCAATTGCCAAACTGACATCTCAGGGGCCCTGTTACTGAGATACCCATGGTGTTGGCTGGAACAGCAAATTACAGGCACATAATTCCAGTCAGTAAACAACTGAGGAGTAAGTAATTGGGAACAAGAAAGATGACTATCTGAAATCCTGTAGCAGAGGGAAGATGCTTAGCAGAGAGTGTGCACAGCTGGGCAGGAGGAGAAAAGGCAGCCAGCGAGGGGCCAGACCTGTCGCTGAGATGCACCGGCTTGTCTCAGCAGAGATAGTTACCGCTTCTGTTTGTGAAGCCTTCTCTTCTGAAAGAGGTGCTCTTTTTTGCTTTTTCTGTTACGCTTCTGAAGCGAGACACGTTAAACCAAAAAGCTTTCTACATGCTTCCATCCATGTGGAAGGGACTACTCTGGAGCCGCGCGCCAGGAACACACGGCCGCTGTACTGCCTGCGGCACCATCCCGCTGCCGCCGCACCCCGGGCAAAGCCTGGAGGGCAGCAGCAGTGAGCACATGCCTGCTGCGGCTCAGCGGGAAGGACAGGACAGGACTATGAACAGCATTGGGAAGAAGAAACTTAGTATGTTGGAAGCTGTTGATGAAGTGTGCTTATACGTGAGCTAGCAGAAATGCAAGCACTTAAGGACGCAATACAGTTATATTAGAAGTACAGTTTCTTTAGCGTGAGACCCTGATGGCCTATATTTATAGTCCAAGAGTGCCACTGGCAATTTGCTTGTGCAAATCAGACGTAGTCTTTAGGCAAATGTGCATTTTCCTAACAGTTAAACCACAAGGAGGCAAGAGTATTCCTATGACTAGTAAGCATAGGAGGCAGACTTTTTTTTTTTTTTTTTTTTTTTTTTTTTTACAACCTGCCACCACTAAAACCCCAAATATTTGTTAAAAGTATTGAAAATGCTTACTGTTCTGAGATCATGACTTCAGAGGGGAAAACCCACCAGCATCAGAAAAACTAAGTCTCAGCAGCAGCTACAGGGCAGGAAATGTGGCCAATCTGCAATAGGATGAAAAGCATTTTTCAAATCACCAGTAGCCCATTTTTTATCAGATTAGGAAGTATAATGGCATTAAGGGATTATACTTAGAAACTGTAGTGGTAATATGAATGCAAGTCACAAGAGCTACCTCAGTTTTTGTATGTGGTAAAATATTTCTCCTCGTCTCTGACCAGTATGTGCTAGTGTGACTGAGGTGGTGAAAAGGGGAAATTGGAGGTGATAGGCTGCAGATGTAATGCAGCCATGCTTTTGATGAAATAAAGGTGCATCAGTGTAGCAGATGCTCTATCTATAGTTCTGCAAAAGATAACAGTATTTTTTAGACAGTTCAGCTACCCCCAGCTCAAGAACAGTCCCTGTTAGCCAGTATCATTAGTTCCTAAAAGGAACCCATAATAATTTTTTCACTCACAGTAACTCAGAGGCAAACACTAGGGATGAGTTTGGTTGGAGAGGTATACTTTGCTAGGGAAATTGGGCTTGATCTGACATCAGCAAGGCTGCCACAGCTCCATGCCCCCAGGCTCCACCAGTTGTGAGGCTGAGCACGTATTCCCAGCAGGCAGATGCACACAGAGCACGTGGATACAACACATGTACACATGCATGGCTGGTCACACAGATCACAGACAGACACTCGGAGGACTCCCATGAACGCAGTCTGCACCAATGGCCTCAGCCTGCTCCCCTCTCTGGCTGAGCAAGGTGGAGCTCTACTAGCAGGAATATGTATATATACACACACGCCCCCCATTTATCTCCATACGTATGATGTGGATCCCTGCAGCAGCTGGGCTCAGA
>NW_010534267.1:12276-12778 GCF_000687285.1 Phaethon lepturus | reverse complement strand
CAAAGTAATTGCTTTATTAATATATTTCCTACCATGTTCTTTTTGGAGAAACATATCGGTCAATTTTTTTTGAATAGTCTGATGAAAGTTCAGTAAATAAGCTCCTTTAAATTCATATTTTCCATTCTAAGTTCTGTTTTAATTTTAGTCTGTCTCTTTTTTAATAGTTCAGATGTGCACCTACAGTAATAAACTAGTAAATAGCAGCATTGGGGGGGTGTGAGAGGATAACTTCTTATCACGTTTTTAAACTACCTTGGAGCAGTTGTGTTTTATAGAGTGAGATAGACTAGTTCTGGACTCTAATCAGACAGGATCCCTGCTCTTAAGAAACTTTTGCTCAAAGAGTAGTAACGTATAACTCCAAGTTACTCTTCAGAGAGGTTGCTTGGAATTTTCAAGATGTGGGTTTCTAACTTTTCTCAATAAGACATCCAACAATTTCACAGCAATAGTGTGTTTCAAAAGTACTTGTAACTAGAGGAGTTGTATCTGGTCTGGG
>NW_010534267.1:11887-12188 GCF_000687285.1 Phaethon lepturus | reverse complement strand
GATGTTGAGGCTTCTTTTTAAATGTTTATATGGAGTTATCCTGTCAGGATTGAACACAGAATTTCTGTGCGCTAGTTTGAGAACAACCCTTTTAAGTAGGTTTCTTTTTGAAGAAAAGTGAGAAATTCCAAAGAAATTAATAGATATCAAGATGGGTTTCTACTGGACTTTATGCTTGAAATTCCCTGTATGTGATGGTGCGTTGCAAACTAACTAGTGATTTTTAGCCTGTAGAGTTTAATTGGCACATCTGTTCAGTAATCATTTTGCCTGAGAATGGCTGGTTTTGGGGCAGCTGGCT
>NW_010534267.1:10737-11793 GCF_000687285.1 Phaethon lepturus | reverse complement strand
CAGAACTTTCTGAAAGTGTCTGCTGACTATTACTGCTCTGTCACCCATCTACCTAGAGTTAATTCTAATATGTGGGCTGCAGCTAAGAAGTGCAGTTACTCAGTTTAGTTGTGTAAACTAACATGCTCCTTTGTCATGTACTTTGTGGATGGGAATGGACAGACTGCAAGCTGTGAGAAAGGAAGTGCACTGGTGTGCACTGGTTTATTTCCACTGATTAATTTGGAAATTTCTCCTTTTCTTCAGGTGAGGGCTCCTATATATAACTCGGCTCTAGGTGTACATGAGGCAGATCTTTTTAAGACAGCGGCTACCCTGATTAGTTTTATCTACCCAGCACAAAATCCAGACCTCCTGAAAAAACTTGCAGAACAAAAGGCTACCGTCTTGGCTATGGATCAGGTTCCATGGGTCACCATTGCTCAGGGATATGATGCACTCAGTTCCATGGCCAACATTGCTGGGTATGAACCTTACCTTTTTTTTTTCTTTTCTCTCTAGTTTAAGTATAGCTGGATTAAAAGCTACGTAATTTGATATTAGGTATATCTAAACCAATTCTGTGTCTCTATTTTCATATAGCTGTTTCAAGCAGGATGAAGCTGTTGAAAGTGCCATACAATTTTTTTTAAGTTGGTTATGATCAGCTTTGCAGCAGATCAGAGCAAGACTTTTAAAAAACAAACAAACAAAAATTTGAGGCAGTTCTTCTAATTCCTGGACTGTTTTGTCTAGTGATTCTTTGCTCGGAACTAGATCAGAGTAGGCTCAGAGATATCCTTGAAACAGGTTGAACACAGATTGTCTCTGTCATTGGGATCTGATGTTGCTGGGAGAAGACTGCCAGATTATTTTGTGGACACCAGCAGTATATATATCTCTCTCTCTCAACATACATGTTTGGTTGCTTCTCTGTGTTTTCATTCTGTGTAACTTTACATTATGAATTGTTATGATATTTTAGTATTTAAAGGTGTAAAATCTACAAGCTGTATTCCAAATTTAAAACTGATTTTACGGCATACATACTTCCATATGTCCCTGTTAGGGATGGGA